>NC_139518.1:92408637-92646137 GCF_947247035.1 Vipera ursinii | reverse complement strand
GGAAGGAAAGGGTGGGAACTGTGGTATTGGATGAACGGTTGTGAATATGTCTCGATGGTGAAAGAGGGAGAACAGGCAAGGCAAGGCAAGGCGAGCCAACCAACCCGGTGTTGCAGACTAGTTTGTTCCATCTCTTCACATCAAGTGGCAGTTTCTACTTGACCTTTGCTAAATTTGAAAGATAAGTTGAACCTGGTTAGGACGTGGATGGAGATCACCAGGAAACATCAGAGTAAGGGGGAAAAATCCCAGAAGGTGGCAATGGCCAAGCACTTAGATATTATTTTCAGTGAAAGCTCAGGCTGGCTTTAATTTGTATAATTAATTCATTAATTCAACTGTTTTCTAGCCCTTTCATCTGACCTATCAGTGGATGTGTTGGTACACCGATTAGTGTGATGGGATATATCAACTGCACTTTTTAAAAAAAACTAAGGTAAAGGTAAAGGTTCCCCCGCACATGCGTGCTAGTCGTTTCCGACTCTAGGGGCCGGTGCTCATCTCCGTTTCAAAGCTGAAGAGCCAGCGCTTGTCCGAGGACGTCTCCGTGGTCATGTGGCCGGCATGACTGGATGCCAAAGGCGTACAGAATGCTGTTCCCTTCCCACCATAGTGGTCCCTATTTTTCTACTTGCTTTTTTACTTGCTTTTGAACTGCTAGGTTGGCAGAAACTGGGATGAGTAACAGGCGCTCACTCTGCTACACGGCACTCGGGATTCGACCCGCCAAACTGCCGACCTTCTGATCGACAAGCTCAGCGTCCTAACCCACTGAGCCACCGCATCCGTAAAACTAGCTGGGGGGGGTGGAAATGTACCAATATCCAGTGGTCCTGTACTTGTGAAACACAACGTGTGTCTTCAAGAATGTGATGAGATTGAGTAGAATTGACCACTCAGTAAAACACTCTTAGGTCTTGGGACCAAGGAAGGGTACTTTCCATATTGCTGTGCTTGCCCTCAGGAGTAGCATCCCCCACAAGATCCATATGGCTCTCATGCTAGTGAAGTTCAGAGTTTCTTACAATCATCTGGAGCTGAGTAGCTTCTAAATTGTGAGCGATAGATATAGGAAATATAGGAAAATATAGAAAATATAGGAAATGAAAAGGGGTGGGGGATAGGTAGATGACAGACAGATGAGAGAGATGTTAGAGAGATGACAGAGAGAAGAATGGATGATCGATAGAAGGCAGAGTTAAGAGACAGATATGATAGAGCTAGACGTAGTTCAAGAAGCTATGGAACATGAAATGGTGGAAGGCTGCTTGAAGTACTGGATCTAGTTCAAACTGACCTTGGCAGGTGGGCTGGGGAAGCTCAGAATCCATTTCCTGTTGAAAACTCTTTGTAATGGCTAACCTGAAGTTGATCTCTCTCTTTCTAAGAAATACTTACAGGCCGTCCGTGAATACTTTCAAAATAGAGTAGGCTTTTCTGGAGACTGAGTTTTTCCACAGCCATTTGCTTTTTTGTCATAGTCTAATTAAAAAAAAGAATGATTTATAGAGAAATTAACAATTGAGCGTTATTCTGATGGAGGGAAACGGATGGACAAAATAATACGAATGAGCTCGCGTGGTTTTTTTAAAGTTACAGGTTGCATTTTTTACTGCAGAATTTGAATGATGCTTTGACAGCTTTCAAGCTGGCTGACTCAAGGTAACTGTGACCAACCACCAAGTGCCTACCTGTAAAATGCATCTCACTCATCGGCATCTTTGCACAGCTATCAGCACACTCTACATTTTGGTTCCACAAGCTTCATTTTCTCCTTGAACCGGTCTGGATATTTTTTTTTGCAAGATCCCTTTAGGTTGATGGAACAGGGCCGACTTAGAAGTGCATGGGAGCTAATTACCTTTTGGTTCATCACAGACCCAAAAAAAATATATCTAAATTGAAGGTAATTTTAATTGCCTACAAGGTTAAATTTGAAGACTCACATTTATGCTTCTAATATGGTTTGTGAATTGACTACACAAAGAAGCGGTTGACCAGAATTCCCCAACCTTTTCGGCTTTGTGGACTGGCGGGGGAGGACAGGGAACGGTTCTGCCTGAGTGGCTGGCAAGTGTGCCTGTGCACAGCTCCATTTGCACAAGTGGTAGGCACGCACGTCTGCTGCGTGGACAAATGGAGCGTGCACGCACGTGCTTGCCAACTGCTCACGCAAGTGGGGATCTGAGTGCTTCAGTGGCCCAGTTCTGGACAACTCAGGGCCTGGGGTTTGGGGATGCCTGACCTAGACAACTAACTCAGTTAATGGCTTGAGGATGAAGACTTTTGCTCTCTCTTTGAGCTCCAATGTCCTCTCCCATTCCACATCACAGGCATGACTCTGATTTGAAAAGCCCTTCAGGAGAGGCCAGTCCTGTCACACATTACGTAGCATCTTGCCACAGATGACATATTCGTCTGTTTACGCAGAGCATACAACATCATTTTGACCTCATCATGGCTTCTGCCAGAAGCCAAAGAGTTTCTACCTAAACCCCAGAATCTTCAGACAATCTTTGGACACCAAAGAGGCTACAAGATGGTAACTTAAAACCAATTGTGTTGATGTAAAACATCACGACTGCCACATTTGTACCAGGTGACAATAATATACATTTGTACCCTAGTGCCAAAGACCACCAACGCACAGATTTTCTGCACAGATGTTTCAAGTAATTTTTTACCACTTTAGTTCTTCGCTCACATGAAGCTCACGCATAAACACGGGGTCTGCAAGTCAGTGTGGAAGGAAGCTCATGAAGGTGATAGGACATGACAGAAGCCATTAGGCACATGTTAAGCAAGTCAGCAGTTAAACCAGGTTTGCTGAACCTGGCTGCTTTAGCAAATCTACTGTAGGTGTTATGCAAGGACTGGGTACCTTGATGTTCTCAGGGAGACCAAGCTGCTGTCGCTTCTCTTTCAGTTGCTTCTTCACCACTTCCATGGTTTCCTCCACTGAAGGACTGGTGGGAGAATCTGCTGAATCCAACTCAACGGCCTCTTTGCAGCTCTCCTGAGGAAAGTTCCTTTGGCTTCTTTTGAGGGAGAAGCTCTGTTCTTCTGACATTTTGAGTTTCAGCTCTGTGAGAAAAGTCCACACAATACTGTACCTGCCATCTACAGCTTCTCACAGCACCCTTACCTTGATCTGGGGTGCTCACGTAGGGATCTGAGACACTTAATGGCCCACAAAAGAAATGTTTCAGATGAGGTAGCAAGTAAAAACTAAACTGCTTATTTCGGTTGCCCTCAAGAATAGAGAGGAGACAGTTGTGGTCTCTCGTGAACTTGCCTCTTGTTTATGTCAACCTGTTCCTATATAACATAAGCTCAGGAAAACAAGGCAAAAAGATTAGGAATGCCTAGAAAATTTATTTATGGTATTTATACCTATAACTTGGGCTTGGTGGAGCAGTAGGCTAATGCCTCCTTAAGTAACACCAGCTGCCTGCCATTAGCGCAGGTTCGAGTCCCACCAGGCTCAAGGTTGACTCAGCCTTCCATCCTTCCCAGGTAGGTAAAATGAGGACCCAGATTGTTGGGGGCAATAAGCTGACTTTGTAAAAAATGCCGCTGGGGGGGGGGGCGAAAGCCCTAATAAGCAGGCATATACATAGAATGAGGGCTATTGCTAAGCACGTTGATTCTTAGATTGTAAGCCGCCCTGAGTCTTCGGAGAAGGGCGGAATATAAATGGGATTTAAAAAAAAACCCTTTACAAACCACATGCTTCTCAACTATTATATTTAAGCCAATTTTGCATGGCTGCCAGTCACTCAGTTCCGTTTTCCCTGTTACTGGGAGAGGGGGGAGAGAGAGAAATCATGCACAGTGCCTTGATGGAGTTGGAGGGTAGGAAAAGTCTAATCCTTCCCATAGTCCCTTTCTTTCTCCACACAATGTACATCTATCAAGGGAAGAAGGTCTTGCTTAACCTTTATTCAGTCTCAGACATCAGATCTCAAGACTCGAGTCCATTAACCTAACAGAAGACATCATTTTGTACATGGTGCTGAAGATTTCCCACCTCAACCATGGCCCATATTTGGGCAACATAATCATGCTGTCTACCTAGTCCAGGGGTAGGCAACCTTGGCTCTTTTATGACACATGGACTTCAACTCCCAGAATTCCTGAGCCAGCCATGCTGAGGGGAAAGGGAGAGGTTTCCATGCTGAGGAATTCTGGGAGTTGAAGTCCACAAGTCATGAAGGGGCCATAAGATTCCCCCACGCTGGCTCAGGAATTCTGGGAGTTGAAGTCCACGAGTCATAAAAGAGCCAAGGTTGCCTACCCCTGACCTAGTGGTTTACAATATACATGAACAGGTCCATTGCCTTGGCCCTCGTCTTTCGGTATTTAAACAATGCTGTTAAAGGCACAGAGAAGGCAAAAGACAACTGTCCCAAACCAGACAGATACCATTATGAGCCTCTCTTCTATCTCTTTATAGTTGGATTTCATGATCTCCAAGGTTCCTTTTAACTCTATGATCAGATAAGCCAAACTCACTATGGATTATTAGAAGTCATGCGAGGCCACCAGAAAGAGAACGCACAGAAGTTCTCTTACACAACAAAAGCCACTGTCTGAAGCTGAGTGAGTTATGGACCTTATTGAGCTGATGACCACAAAGAGCAATAGCAGTAGCACTTAGACCACGGGTGTCAAACTCGCCATGTCACTTGACGTGTCGTGATGTATCATGACTTTTTTTGCATTGCTGGAGCTGGGGTGGGCATGACCTCTGCATGCTGCAACCGGCCAGCAGACCGTCAGTTTGACACCCCTGACTTCACAGTGCTTTACAGCCCTTCTCTAAGCAGTTTAGAGTCAGCATATTGCCCCCAACAATCTGGGTCCTCATTTTACCCATCTTGGAAGGATGGAAGGCTGAGTCAACCTTGAGCCGGTGAGACTTGAACTGCTGAACTGCTGGCAGACGGCAGTCAGCAGAAGAAGCTTGCAGTACTGCATTCTAACCACTGCGCCACCACAGCTCAAATGGGAGTTTGGGAAAACCAGAACTTGCTGGGTAGTTGCATAGTAATTTTATTTTATGTGGATTGAAATATCTTGTTGTGTTTTCTCCACATACTGGGGAGCAACAGAGCAAAATGTTTGAGGAATCGGGCTCTGGACAAGGCTCCTAGAGCAATGATGGACAGAACTGTTCTTTGCTTCAGTTTTAATGCTATGGGCAGACCCTGGCTACTTCTGCAATTTTATCCAAAGCAGGGCCATCTTATCTGTTCATCACAAGTTATTCATGCAATTGTACACAGACTCTTGGCAGCTTGCAACATAGAGCAGAACAATACATTGCAATAAAAATCAAAAATACAAAAACTTGCAACTCCCAAACCTCCTCTGGAAACACGCCATTTTCACCTGCCAATCCAACTTCCGCATGAGAGGGAGTTTTATGAAGTGTTAGGAGAGAATCCACGCAAAACCTTGGAGAATTGTGTGGTTGCCATTTTTTCCTAAATCCAAACCTAATAGTCAAATATGTAAACCACTAACTTGATAGCCAAATAGTACACAATGTCCAGTATTATTTTTTTTACACATTTTTGGTGTGGAGCAGAGGGAAAGTACAGATCGAGACTAGAGAAGGCAAGGAAGTAATTATTCCTGCTTGAAGGCTATTTCAGTGCCACACACACACACACACACACAGAGAGAGAGAGAGAGAGAGAGAGAGAGAGAGAGAGAGAGAGAGACATCTCTCAGATGGTAGAGGCAATTTAGCAACTCAGCTTCCAGCTTTGCTCATTAATTCTCTTCCTTGCACTTTATCTGTTTTGCACAGGCCTTTGTAATCAAATGGAAGCAGTAATCATATGGATCAAATTAGTCAACTTTTTTAAAAAAAATTTTTAAATGTCATTAAAAAGTCACACTGTATGTCTTCTGGAGCCTCCAGTGCATGTTATCACGAAAATGTAAGACACCTGTCATCTGGTAGAAATCTGACACTTGGGACATACTGAATAGGGAAATAATAGTTTTTAAAGTTCATTTGGTATCCTAAGATCAACCTTGGTATTTTAGGATGGATGCATGAAAGGCATCCATCCACACAATGAATCTATTAGCTCTGCAGTAGCTCCGTCAGTGGAGAGCCGGGCTGATCCAGCAAAGGGCTGGGATTTCTTGGGAAAGCAACAGAAACCAGCATTGTTGGCTTTGCACAAAAACAGACCTTGCTGGTTACATCTCCAAGAAAGTGTGAGTGTAAAGGGGACTTCATTCTTTTCTCTCTCTAGGGTGCAGGGAGAAAAAAAAATAGCATTTTCCATGGATCCTTTAGAGTGAGGTAAGATTTGTGTGGGGACACAGTGGCTCAGTGGGTTAGGATGCTGAGCTTGTCAATCAGAAGGTCGGCAGTTTGGCGGGTCGAATCCTGAGTGCCGTGTAACAGAGTGAGCGCCTATTACTCGTCCCAGCTTCTGCCAACCTAGCAGTTCGAAAGCACGTAAAAATGCAAGTAGAAAAATAGGGACCACTCCGGTGGGAAGGTAACAGCGTTCCGTGCGCCTTTGGCGTCTAGTCATGCCGGCCACATGACCACGGAGACGTCCTCAGACAAGCGCTGGCTCTTCGGCTTTGAAACGGAGATGAGCACCGGCCCCTAGAGTTGGAAACGACTAGCACGCATGTGCGGGGGAACCTTTACCTTTACCTTAAGATTTGTGTGGAATCAGTTGTAGCCCAAGAAATCCTTCACATAGGTAAGAAATGCCTTTCTGCCCTGTTAGAGCTGAACTGGCTTTTCTTCCAATATGAGGGATGGGGTGGAGAACGCAAGTGCCTCAGGAAAGATTCTGCCCTTTTTTTCCATCCATGAGGCTGGATACCAAACATCCATAGCTTCTGGTACTGTGAGAAACAGGCTAGACACAGTGGCGATATGTACCTTTCAGCTGTTTACGAGTTTTGGCCAGGTCATTCATCCATTTCATTACCTCAGGATTTGATATTTTGTCAGCATGAGAAGGCTGCACAGAAAAGGAGGAAAAAGAGAAACTATACAAAAGTGGATTGTAATGTTACCCTCATCAACACCAATATTTAAATCACATGTACCCCTGCCAAGATACAGCTTGGTGTCATTAGTCTAGAGAAGTGGTTCTCAACCTTTTTCTTCACCACTTTAAATACATTTTGTGGCCACTGTCCGTGGCCACAGACCCCCAAGACTTAAGATTTAAATCATAACATTTCTTCATGCCTTTGTGAACCCCCCCCCGTGATGACTTTGTAGCCCCCTAGGGGTCCGCGGACCACAGATTGGGAACCACTGGTCTAGAGAAGCCAGATCAACTTTCCAGATAATATTGGAGGATGATCTAGATCAGATCACAGCTGGACTGATTGATCACGTCTTCTGAACCTGGGGTCCCTCTAGACCAGGGGTAGGCAACCTTGACTCTTTTATGACTGGTGGACTTCAACTCCCAGAATTCCTGAGCATAGCATAGCTGACTCAGGAATTCTGGGAGTTGAAGTCCACGAGTCATAAAAGAGCCAAGGTTGCCTACCCCTGATCTAGACATTCTAAGGGTTGAAGAAGGGCTGGGTGAAGACCCGTTTGTCTGCCAAGGGCTACAGTCCTCTCCTATCAAGGAGGCCTGGCCTGCAGGTGGTGGGATTAAAGAGAATTGTGTTTTCCTCTCTCTGCTATGCCTCTTCTCTTCTCTTCCTTTCCTTCCTTTCCTCTCTCACTTGCATTTATTTATCATATCTATGTAGCTGCCCATCTCACAGCACAGACAGTTCCTATATGTGTCCCTGTATATCACCTTAAAATCATAGAATCCTAGGGCTGGAAGGACCTTGCAGGTCTTCTAGTCCAAGACAAGAGTCTTTAATTCCATCCTGGACAAATGGTTGTCCAATCTTTTCTTGAAAACTTCCAAGAAGCTACAGGTAGCTTTATCGTCTTCACAGCCCAGGAGTGAGACCAATCTCACTAGTCTTTAGCAGTATCAATGCTGAAGTATTTTTCTTCCTTTTTTAAATATACCACACGCAGCATAAGCATGGGGTTCCCCCCACCCCACCCCAAGCCCTGTTAAAAAATGTTTAGTCTTACTTTATCAGATGGGTCGATTCAGTCAGGATGTACTTTTCCCTTCAGTCCTGTGTAATGGCTGCAAAGTAATTACTGTGGGGGGTTGCCAGCCTCCATAGTAAGAAGATAATGTGCTATTTCCTAGTTTTGCTGGTAGCTGGTTGTTGCTGACTGCTTTGTGTGGTGTAGTAAGATATGCTGATAACCCAGTCTTAGGCATTTATGACATCATTGCTTAGCTAGCTAAGCCTTCGTGAGGTCACGTGCTTATCATAAGGTTACTCATAAGCATGAGTCATATCTCCCACACTAGGTTCTCAGATAATCTCAAATGCCTTTGCTTTAGCACTTGAGAACATCAAGAATGACTGAAGCCACTCTACACTCCTTGGGACCCATCAAGCCCAGATCTTCTTCCTCTCGTTGCATTTAGAGGCAGCCTCTCAGTCCTTCATGATCTGTGTATGGGAATCTGGCTGATCCCTTAGCTCCTTACCCGGTAATTCTTCTCCTCCTCAAACTTCTCTTCATATTTCCTGATTCTCCGCTTTAGGCTTTGCAGGTGCTTTGTGAGCTGTACCACGGTCTGGGACACTTTGCTGTCCTCACAGCTGCCTCTGGAAGAACTTCTTGGCCTGGGACATTCAAAATGATGAAAACATCCATTTAGGGTACCATTCTACCAAATAAGGGCTCCAGCTACTCCGGAATGCTATGATGATATGGGGAGATGGAAAATAAAGAGGAAGAGAGAAGAAGAGACCAGGGGAGAATTGCAGAAGTGGAAAACCTGCCTTGCCCTTGTTTCCTTAAGAACTAGGTAATCTCCAGAAGCCAGCAGGTGATTTTATAGCAGGACCAGATAAACAGAATCACCCATGAAAGAATTATGCTGCAGTTAAAGGCACAATCATGGCGGTCAGTTGAGAAACAGGCACAAGTTGGGCAGCCTATGTGAAATGCTCAAAAGCTCTTCCACTTCCAGTTCTGGAGTTGTCAAATGTATGATTATCAGCAGCTTCCTTTGGGCTGGTGAGTCTGCCAAAATGCTGGAACACGGACGGACGCCGTGGCCTGAACTGGGTCCTGCTAAGGATCCTCTTCTGGCGAGAAGAACTCCAGAGAGAGTCCTGAAGGTAGAAACCCCAGCAAAGTTTTCACAAGCCTCACTGAGGGCACTTAAGAAGCCCCAGGATTTTTCTATGCTGGCCTTAAGCTTTAATTAGCAAGACTGGAGAGATGCAAGATCTAAACCTATTATTATATACAGTATTGCCTTTCCTTTATTGTGTATCATTTCATATTCTTTGGCTGCAGCTATTGACTTTGCACACAGCTTAAAGTCTCCTCAATAAAACAGTTTATAAATTCACAAAGAAAAGTGTAACTATTTGGCATATAGTTGATTATTAATTTTAAATAAACAGTTCTTTTGTAATGTATTATTTGTGTTCCCCCGCATCTCACAAAGGGGGGGGGGGGTCAAGCTATTCTCCAAAGCGCCTGAAAGCAGGACAAGAAGCAATGGATGGAAACTAGTCAAGGAGAGAAGCAACCTAGAATTAAGGAGAAATTTCCTGACAGTTAGAACAATTAACCAGTGGAACAACCTGCCTCCAGAAGTGGTGAATGCTCCAACACTGGAGGTTTTTAAGAAGAGACTGGACAGCCATTTGCCTGAAATGGGATAGGGTTTCCTGCCTGAGCAGGGGGTTGGACTAGATGACCTCCAAGGTCCCTTCCAACATTATTATTATTATTATTATTATTATTATTATTATTATTATTATTATTATTATTATTATTATTATTATTATTATTACAAATGAAACTAAGAAAACCTTCTTGACACCCTCTTTTTCATTATTGGAGCTCTTCTTGTCTGAAACATCTAGTTTCCTGTGCTCCTTTTTCACTCTGGGCTGGTTTGCGCTCCAGTGATTTAAAGTAGGAGCCACGATGCTAACTTGCCTTATAAGGTAATGATAAGGACCATCCCTAAATCAACCACACTGAAGGAATGTTTCCAGTGCAACAGCTTATTAGTTTTACTATTATTAAAAACCCAGAGGCAATTTGCTCTCTTGAGAAAACCAATTCACAACTGTTGACTGTTAGCTGATAAAAGGTTTTGATGCTACCAAATAAGGGGCCCAAGCAGTCACTCTGGGGCGGCAGAATCCTTCCTACAAAACTCAGTGCAGCTTGAATGATTCATCTCATCAAGAATTTGCAGCTGTCGGAGAAGAGGCTGGAGGCCTTTACTAAATCTGGGGCATCCCCATGGATGCCGATTATCCCAGGAAGAAGGAAACGTCTGCTTGTCCCAAAGTAGCGCTTCCGGAAGAAGACACTTTTGCCCTCAAAGGAAAACAAGGTTGTTTGTGCTTGGAAAATGGGAAAGTGCAGCTTACATCATGAAGAGCTGAGCACTCGGTGGGGAAGGAGCCGATTCAGGGTCTAAGTTAAACCTCTGGCTTTGGCTGAAGATAGAGCAGCGAGGAGATAATAGAGGATAATCTCCATCCGTGATGTGATGCAGCAGCCTGCAAGTCCCTAAAGCATCCTGGTCTTCAGGTCCATCGCTGGCCTCCGTCTGGCCCTCTTGGCACTCCTGAGCAGGGTCTGGAAGGTCAAGGATAAAGAGGTTTCTCATGGCAAATTCCAGTATCAGCACCATATTAAAAGAGAACTGCCGCACCAAGAAGGAAACACTTCCACAATACTGTAGACTAGAATAAAAATGTCCTCCGCCTGAAGATTAGGTCAGCTAAGGAGAGTAATTGATACCGGTGACAAACTGCAATTGACACAACTCTTGGAATCAGCTTGCAGATTGAGAACGCATCTTAGCTGATTCGCTTCTTGCTGCCAAATATGTAGCCAGGCTAAACGCTGGAAGGAGGTTTTGCCATATTCTGGGTTTTGCAAATGGAAGGTGCCATCTGGGAGGAAAAGCAATAAATAAACAATAACAATGTTTTTTTTCCTATTTACACCATTATCAGAAGCAGCAGCAGATGGTATTTACTGGCTTTACATATTTTTAGGCTTAATTACTCTCTACTTTCTACTAATTTGTATTGCAGAGAAAGATACACAAGCCATTGTTATTAATACCCTCTTATATGAATTCCCTTTCCTTTCCATTCCTTCCTTTCCCATTTATATTACTATTGCATCTTGTGTTGTTTACACACACACACACAAATAGAGGAATTTTGTGAAAGGTTGGAAAGACAGACCCATTTCTTCTGATCCAATCAAAATATCAAACGCATAATTATGAATTATAAGAAAACTGAAGCCTGTAGCCATTTACAACCAAAAAGTATAAAGCATGCTTTCATGATATTAAATTTGTACACCAGAATGATTGATTAAGCCTAATAGCTAGCATTTATGAAAGAAGTAGTGCTATTAATAAGTCTGATTAAAGAAACTAAAATACTTAACATTTTGGCAGGCATAACGATGCATCTGACTTTGTTTCCATTCCCATGAGTTCTGAACTGACAGTTTCTATCATTTTATGATCATAGATCAATCAACTCTGCACAATTCACATAGAGTAAGGTGGGTTGAAATTAAAAAGTAAGTCAAGTCCTTTTCTTTTAGATAAATATTTTCCAGGACTTAAATGCCAAAAGGAAAACACTCCACTAGCAAATGGCAATCCTTAGGACTTCTGCCCAGACTTTTTTCTTAGTGCTCTTTTAAGATGTGAAGAATTGAATGATGGGTTTTTGGCACAGAAACACGGACTCTGCTGGCACTCTGTTCCTGCCATAACTAAATTAAGCACTGAAAGACAACTTTGTCTGCAAGAGATAAATTGAAAATCAGCCCAGAAGTGATAATACATTTGCAAGAAGCCGTGATGTGTCCGTAAAAGGCCCAGATGCAAAGCTTACAGCTACATGCAAAATTCTCCCCTGCCCACAGAGGTCTTCAGCATTGCCAACTTGGCTCTTTTGTGGGAAAGATAAAGAAAGGTCTTCAGAATCACCTAGAACAGGGCTTTTCAACCTTTTCACCCATTGTACCACTTTTAGGATATGGCAACGTCCGAGTACCACCGGTCGCCTAGCAAGGTGTCAAAAGTTTGATGACCAAAAAAAAAAAAAGGAAAAAAGTGATGAAGTACAGGTAGTCCTAGACTTACAGCAGTTCGCCTAGTGACTGTTCAAAGTTACAATGGCACTGAAAAAAGTGCCCCCCAAGCCACAGATGAGCAAGACACCTGCCTGCCTGTCCAAGGTTTTCATTGTTGTGAGTATTTCTGTTGAGGATTGGCAGTGGGGGTGGGGGGGTATTTGATTTTTATTTTTACCCCCCTCTGCTGGGTGGTTGCAGCAGGTTTTGGTCACTTCACATGACCCTGGGACACTGTGACTGTCATAAATATGAATCAGTTGCCAAGCATCTGAATGGAGATGCTGCAACATTCCAGCTGATCGGTGCTTCTTGTGGCCTCAGAAGCGCCAGGATCAGCGCCGAGCTCCAGCTGGAGCCTGGCGCTGATCCTGGCTCTTCCACTGAACCTTGACAGTCCCAAAGAAGCACAGATCAGCTGGAAAGTGGCACTGATCCTGGTGCTTCCTCTGAGCCCTGACAGCCCTGCAGCTCCAGCCGTCTCTCGCTCAGGCTTGTGCGGTGCTGCCATCAGTTCAGCTCATTCCCCTCCCCCGCTACCACTTTTCTAGGATGGTTGCGTACCACCTGCCAGGTGCCAATGTACCACAGGTGGTACCTGTACCACTGGTTGAAAAAGCCCTGCTCTAGAGCAGGGGTGTCAAACTGTCATTCCGCTCCCCCAAGATGGTCGCGTACCACCTGCCAGGTGCCAACTTACCATGGGTGGTACCCGTACCACTGGTTGAAAAGCCCTGGCCTAGAAAGAGACGCCCATCAATTCAGTGAGAATTAGGATATCTTTAATTTATTTATTTATTTATTTATTAAATTTTTATACCCCCCTTCTCCCGAAGGACTCAGGGCGGTGTACAGGACAATAAATATCAAAATACTAAATACAAAAGTTAAAAAAGATTAAATAATTATGCCCAATATAATACAATAATTAAAAACTATGCTAAAACCCAAACCCCAAAACCCATCAGACCAGGCCGGATTGTTCAAATAAATAGGTTTTTAGATCGCGTCGGAAGGAGCAAAGGTCGGGGGCCATCCGGAGCTCAACCGGCAAGCGGTTCCACAGGTCTGGCGCGCCCACAGAGAACGCCCTCCCCTTGGGGGCCACCAACTGACATTCGCTGATTGGAGGCACCCTGAGGAGGCCCTCTCTGTGGGAGCGCACTGGACGGAGGGAAGTTGACGCCGGCAGCAGGTGCTGCCGTAGGTAATCCGGACCCATGCCAGGTAGGGCTTTATAGGTCATCACCAGCACCTTGAATCTCACCCGGAGGGCAACTGGCAGCCAATGCAGCTCACGGAGCAGAGGTGTAACATGGGAGTACCGGGAAACCCCCAACACCACTCACGCGGCTGCATTCTGCACCAGTTGAAGCCTCCGAGTGGTCCTCAAGGGCAGCCCCATGTAGAGAGCATTGCAGTAGTCCAAACGAGAGGTGACGAGGGGCATGAGTGACTGTACGCAAGGCATCCCGGTCCAGATAGGGCCGCAACTGGCGCACCAGGCGAACCTGGGCGAAGGCCCAGGTCCCTAAACCTTTAGATACCCAGTGTCCAGCTTACTTTTTGGCTTTTTATTCTTACTATTATTACTGTACCTGGTCTCAAAATTGAACATGATTTGGAGACCCTTAAATATTTCTCTTCCCACAGTTTTTTCTTGGCTGATATGCCCACTAAAAAGGAGATAGAGAAGGGCTAAAGACAGCAACAGGAGTAGAAATATTATGTTGGGCCAATGCTTACCTTGAACATGTGGGATAAAATAGGATCTCCCAAACACAAAGGAAAACAAAGACTTTGAGTGTCTTCATTTTTCTATGGAAGGTTGATCTAAGAAACATATTTGTACCTCATGTATGTATGTATGTAGGTATGTACATATCTATGTATGTACATGCATTTGTCTGTTTATCTGTTTATTTGTTTGGTTAATTAAAATAAATTAATTTTGTTAGGATGGAATTGAGCCTTTACAATATATACTTTTTTTCTAAAGCCACCAGTATTTGTATGATCCAGGGGTCAGCAACCTGAAACAGTGAAAGAGCCACTCGGAACCGGTTCCCTCACAAAAGGAAAAACTGGGAGCCGCAAAAAATGTGTGCACATGCACATACATGCGCGCATGCACAGAACAGGGTTTGACTGAAGAGTGGAGCCAAGGTGAGATATGCACCTACCCTGCATATTTGAATTGATTGGTTGAACTTATTTAGTCGCATTTTTTTTTGGACTGCACATGGCAGAGGACTGGGAGCCGCAGGAGACGGCTGAAAGAGCCGTATGCTCCGGAGCCACGGGTTGCAGACCTGATCCAAATAAAATAATATATCTATATTTTCTCTTAATATGCCCTAAACTGTGATAGATCTTATGTCCTGAAATAATACCTGAATTCAGTCTCTTTTGGCAGATTCACCAATGTACCACATCACATTCAAAGGCTTTCAGGGATCTTTAATGATGAAAACCCAAGGGCATGCATTAACCGAAGGTTTTCTTACCACCTCCACAGTCTCTGTCAATGTGCATGCTGGTTGAGGATGATGAAGAGGCTGGTTCTTCTGAAGCCACTAGCTGAGGACTGTCTTCCTGGTTTAGCAAAAATGCAGAAGAGAGAGGTCAGTTGCACAGCTGCAGGACAGGTTCCATTTCTGTTTGCTTTGCTAGAGATGTTCCATTTTTGGAAGGGATAAGACACAGTTTTCATTTCCCTTCAAGCTCAACAACAAAAACAAGCAGTTTGTCACCCCTTTCTACAGGCAAGTCCAAAAAAGCAAAGTTAGTTATCTACTTGTGGCTTCTCTGGCTATCATATCCCAGGTTTAACACAGACAATGATATTCCATCAATACAATCTTGCCTGTTTCATCTGTCAAGTGAACGTGGAGGCCTATGGAGGTGACCTTGAGGAAAACATCCAGAAGCCACTAGGACACGGGTCGGCAACCCGCAGCTCTGGAGTTGCATGTGGCTCTTTCAGCCTTCTCCTGCGGCTCCTAGTCCTCCTCCACCATTTGCAGAGAGAGAGAGAGAGACAGAGACAGGAGAGACACTTGCGCTTCCCTTCTCTCTCTCTCTCTCTCTCTCTCTCTCTCTCTCTCTCTCTCTGTGTGTGTGTGTGTGTGTGTGTGTGTGTGTGTGTGTGTGTAAAAAAGATAGTGGCTTCACACTGTTCTCCGACAAGCTGACAAGCTTATTGGGCGGGGCTCCTCCCTTTGCTACCTCTCCACAGGAAGCAGCAGAAAGCAGAAAGCAGCAGCGCTCTCTCTCTCACTCTCTCTCTCTCCCTCTCCCTCTCTCTCTCTCTCTCTCTCTCTCTCTCACACACACACACACACACACACACAGAGACTGAGTGGGGGAAGAGGACTGGCAGACCAAGGGCAGGAGAGCCAACCCAATAAGAATGTGTGTCAGCTTGTCGGAGAACAACATGAAGCCAGCTTGCCAGGTGAGCAGAAGATCGGAGAGAGGGAGGGGGGGAGAGAGAGAGAGAGAGAGAGAGAGAGAGAGAGAGAGAACTCATGCACAGCAGCCTCTATTTCTTTTTAATTAAACTCTTCAATCAAGCTCCCCCGCCCCTCCGCGTGCGAGTTTTGCGGCTCCCAGTGTTTTCTTTTCTCTGGGAAAGGGGTCCAAGTGGCTCTTTGAGTGTTTAAGGTTGCCAACCCCTGCACTAGGACTACCGCATAGAGCTGACCACAGGGTTATTAGGAGTCCCTGAGTTAAGGTCTGCATGTTTATCATCCCTCCGAAAGAAGTTCGGATACTAAGGAGTTTGACATAGACTTAGTGAACAGTGTTGTCCACAAAAGCGTAGTCTCGTGATCTAGTCCAAACTGGAGGATATCATTAGTCATTCCACAAAGAAAGGCTTGGCCGTTGCTCCCATCCATGCCAAGAAAATAAAAAGGAGCAACTTCAGAAACTAACAGTAAAAGAATGGAAATAGGTGCTGTGCACAAGTTCTCCATTCAGAGAAAACACATTCCTTTATTAGATTTCCCTCCTGCATCTGCCTGATCCATAATTCACCTCTGACACCCACTATGAATTATGGCACAAAAGCAGCCGATAGAATATGTGATTAGAAAGAATGGTGCTGGCTTTAGCACTACTAATACAGCCAAGTTCCACTCTTTGAAAATTCATCAGCAGCCTTGAGTATTTTTACCACTTGAGAACATCGATATAATAATAACAATAACAACAAACTATAATATCAATAATAACAATAACAATAATATAGTAGTAATGGCTGCACAAGACCAAGCCTTAAGGACAAATGCATACAAAGCCAGAATTGAGAAGACGGCAACAGACGTCTGTGCCAAGAAGCTGAAGAAACAGTGGACCTCTAGCAACAATGGTGCACTGGAAGATCTGCAAGAAATATCATTTGCCTGCAAGCAAGACCATAAAATAGAGAAAGTCAGAGAAAATGAAAAAGTAAAATTGCTCTGGGACTTTAGAATTCAAACAGACAGGCATCTGCCCCATAAAAGCCCAGACTTAACAATTGTCGATAAGAAAGACAAAAAAAGGCTGGATAGTGGACTTGGCAGTGCCTGGAGACAGCAGAATAGACGAGAAAGAACTGGAGAAGATAGCAAAATACAAAGACCTACAAATAGAAATAGAATGACTGTGGCAAAGACACCCCCACCCCCAAAAAATAAAACCTGGTGCCTCTTTTGGAGGCAAAAAAAACCCCACCGGATCTTATTTTTGGGGGGAAACACCTAGGTACAAAGGCTGAACTTCCTCATTCAACATTTCGGAATAACAGCATAACAGGGTTGAAAGGACCATAGAGGTCTTCTAGTCTAGCATTCATGGCAAGATACACAGCAACGTCAACCTCACAGTCCTTATTAGCATTCTTGACTATCTTAAAAATGCGCCTCTTCTCTCTGCTGGCAAAGCACGAGGCAGACACCTCACCTCTTTCAAGACCCCCATCTCGTACAATTAAGTCACCAGCCAAAAGGCTGGTTTATTTATTTATTTATTTATTTATTTATTTATTTATTTATTTATTTATTTATTTATTTATTAGTTGGATTTATATACCGCCCTATTCCCGAAGGACTCAGGGCGGTTCACAGGGCAGTTAAAACAGTACAAAAAGAGAATAAAATGGAATTAAATTAGTACAGGCCCACAATTCATAATAACAATAAAATTAAAATTTTAAAATTAATTTAATATAATTTAATTAAATACTTTAAAATTTAAAATCCCTCAGTCCAGGCCAGACAATTCGAACAACCAGGTTTTTAAGTCCCGGCGAAAAGAGCGAAGGTCGGGGGCAGTCCGAAGCTCCATCGGCAGTTCGTTCCAAAGGGCGGGCGCACTCACAGAGAACGTCCTCCCCCTGGGAATCACCTGCCGGCAATCTCTAACCGGCGGAACCCTAAGGAGGCCCTCCCTGTGGGCGCGCACAGGACGATGGGAAGCTGATGCTGGTAGCAGGTGTTCCCTCAGGTATCCCGGACCCAAGCCATTTAGGGCTTTATAGGTCATCACCAGCTCCTTGAATCTCACCCGGAGGGCAACTAGAAGCCAATGCAGCTCGCGGAGAAGAGGTGTTACATGAGAGTATCGGGACACTCCCATTACTACTCGCGCGGCTGCATTCTGCACCAGCTGAAGCCTCCGAGTGGTCCTCAAGGGCAGCCCCATGTAGAGAGCATTGCAGTAGTCTAACCGGGAGGTCACGAGCGCATGAGTGACTGTACGTAGGGCATCCCGGTCCAGATAGGGCCGCAACTGGTGCACCAGGTGAACCTGGGCAAAAGCCCCCCTGGTCACGGCTCCTATATTTAGATACCTTGTTCATCTGACATGGCTGATTTGCAATACCTGATTCCTACCTTCCCTTATCCAAAACCACTTCTTCCTCGTGGACCACAATCCCCTGCTCAGTTGAGCCATCATCGTTATCATCATCACATAGAGCTGAATCTGCCACCTTAGTATCCCTATTAAGTTCAGCAACGGCACGATATCTATCATGCAGGGACACACCAGAAGCTTCATGTTTAAGGTCAACAGCTCTCTACCAATCCAACCGTTGTCCATACTGCCCTTCTCCTGCAGGGCCTTTGAGGAAGATGGTGCTGATAGCAGAGCAGCTCAATAGAACAAACCAGCCGAGTTGGCCATCTAATTTTAGCCTGAAGAACACAACCAAGGACTCCAGACAAGCAATCGGTCCATGTAAAGTAGCAATCTGCTTATTAAGAGGAGGGTGTCCAAACTTAAAAACAGTACCACAAAAATAAAACAAGTGTTGCACTGAACTAAACTAGACATTCTAAAATACAGGTAGTCCTTGAGGTACGAACATGTGTCAAATGAATCAGACACAGTTTCACAATTTTTTTTAAAATCAAATTCATTAACTGAATCAAATGGACCATTAAATGAACGAAGATCTGACTTACTACTCTATTTCCTCCAGTTTGTTAATTGATCGCTGCCTTAACTGAGAAGCTTTCCCCACTGCTGCTGGCCACCCATCAGCTGTTTCCAGTGCAACCTTCCACTCAGAAACTAAATTGCCTCCAAGCAGGCTTGCAGAGTTCTCAGTTTGCAACTACTTTTTTTTTAAAAAAAATCCATTTGTTGCTAGTCTGATTTAAAAAAACAAACCACGTGCCACTAATTAGCTTAAGAGTCTCCGGCCAGGCACCCAGGGGGGAGATGGAGGAAGGGTTTACAGAACTGTCGGCTTGCAACAGTAACAGAGATGGAGTGGACCTTGAGGTCATCTAGTCTAACCCACTGCTGTCACAAGAGAGTATTTCTGAAAATGCCTATCCAGTCTCTTCTTAAAAGCTTTCAGTGATAGGGCGCCCACAACTTCTGGAGGCAAATTTAAATTTAAAACCTACAAACTGCAGTAATATATGCTAAATCTCCAAAATAACAGCAAGGAAACACAATGTTATAGAATGCTTTGTGTAGATGCTGGCTAGCATTTCTACAAGCAGTTTCAAGGAAAATGCAAAGAAACTTTATCTTTGCAAAGTACCGTACTTTGCAAACAAAATAGTTTGCAAAGTACGGTACTTAAAATGAAGAGCAGTTTCCACTATAGAGTAACAATTTTTTTTAAAAAAATACTTACAGAAGCAATTCTAGCAATCCAGTCCTCAGGCCCAAGTGGCAACAGCTGCAAAAATCACTTGCTCTTGTTTGGCCATGTGACCAATCCCTTCCAGCTTCAGGAATTTGCATTTGTAACCAAACCGTCCAGGCAAATCACAGTGTTAAAAATGGCCAACACTGCAGCAGTGACTGAATCCAAGTCACACAGCTACAGAGGCCTCTTTTTATAGCAATTGTGAATTTCTAACGTAAGTACCCTTTCTGAATAAATTCATTTTTGTGAAAACTCGCTAAGTGAACGTTGGTACCTGGGGGATTACCTGTACAATTGTAACAACACAAGCACTTAGCAAGGATGAATTTCTGCTGTTTTCGAACTACGGATGTTAAAGATTACACTTTTGCTTATGTGGGAAGTCAGCCCCTCAGAGAAGGAAATATTAAAAGGGCAGAAAAATATATTTCCTCCAAAGAATCTTAAAGAGGCAGGAGAGCATGCCTAGTTTTTCTTGATAGCTCCAGGTCTCCCTCCCACAAGCGGAAACCAGTTCTGTACAAATGCAAATGTAAATCCAGGAAGGTTGCAGGTCCCCAGCTTGGAGATTAAAAAGACAAAGACACCTAAAATCTACATACCCCAGCCCCAGGGAAGCAGGACATGACCTTTGGACATAATAGGAGTAACCCATCACCGTCAGAATACCAGAATGTTAAACCCAGACTCAGCTCAGAATACATGACACAGGAAATAGCCTCAAACAGGAACAGGAAATCACTCCAAACAAAAGGCTCAAGAGGGTATAAAAACCCACTCCCTACATGTGCTCAGCCCTTTCCCTTTTTCTGCCAGACATCTTCCTGCCTGGTTCTCCTCTCCAATAAACTACAGCCTTCTTCCCAAAGCAGTTGCCATGATTATTCCCAGCTTGGATGAACCACGATGAAGACCTTTCTTCCAACACTTAGATACATACTTCTGATCAGAAGGTTAGATGCCCTCACACAGAGGCAGTGCAATTCTCTTGTAGCCTTCCTGTTTAAGATCTTTAGTTGTATGGTTCAGACACCATTAGACACCCAGGTTCCTAACTTGATCCACTGGACAATGTCCCAATTCTCTTCAACTTCTGTTGAGCCACCCCTCCCAGCAATCTCTGGTGCTATGCAAATGCAATGCAAACACAACCATTGACTCACTTGGCTTCAACCTCTGGTGCTATGCAAATGACTAGCTTGATCCACTGGATGAAGTCCCAATGTTGAGCCATTCCTCCCAGCAAACTCTGGGGCTATGCAAATGCAATGCAAATGCAACCAGTCATTTCTAGTGCTGGATTCATTTCTAATGGTGCATCATTTCATCTATCATGAAAATGGAGTAAGAGCTGCCCTAGAGTGAATTACTAAAAAGGCTGTGTTGCCTAACTTTTCCTATTTCCTCAAATGTATTTCTACTTTCCTCAGCCAAAATAAAGAACTAATTGGGTGCAGCCACCAGAGGTGGCAATATGTTTTATATAATGTGATTATACCCCCTAATGCAATTATTACATAACTTCAATTAGTATAGTGCAGTTTTAAGGGGGTGTAGCATCTTGTGCTATTTTTAGAGTCAATTCTGAGTTATTTGTTAGAATAGATTTAAAAGGATGTTGTATCACGAGGAGTCCCATCCTGGCTCAAACACCCGCCCTCTTCAATAAGGAGAAAATGAGTGTGACATACGGATTATAATAAATCTGAAGAAAGAGAATTTAACTGCAGACAATTCTGGAGCTCTTAAGGGAAATCGTGAACATCTTATTGACAGGCCTTTGTGTGTCTTTATTCCATAGTTCTACCGAATCAAGCATAGAAAGTCCTCAGAGTTAGATTCAATCAGTCTAAGATTCTCAGAGTTTGTTCTTTAAAAAAAATATATCAAAAGCTTCTGTAGGAGAGACCAGGCTGAGCCCAAAGGAGGGGTCAAATGCATCATTGGTCTTGAGTTCCTTTGCCCCTACCAGAGAATGTAGTCTAGCTCAACTTGAATTCCATTGACTCTTATCTACCACCAATTTGCCTTGACCGTTAGTAGTTCAGATTCTTGTAGAAAGCTAGCATGAAATAAACTTGTATTCATTTTGGACAGGGGTAGGCAACCTTGGCTCTTTTATGACTCGTGGATTTCAACTCCCAGAATTCCTGAGCCAGCTATGCTGAGGAAAAATGGAGAGGTTTCCATACTGAACCATGCTGGCTCAGGAATTCTGGGAGTTGAAGTCCACGAGTCATAAAAGATTGCCTCCCCCGGGTTTTGGACATAATCTTGACTCCCAATTTCTTGCACTGCTTCCACTTTTCAAGAGAGATGGGCTTGATGGTTGATGGCCCCTTCAAAAGTTCAGTCACTTAAGAAGCATTTGACTTTCAGCCATTATAAACCAACTTGGGTGTTTTCGTGTGGTTGCCCACAATTTGGACAATCAGAACGAAGTCTACAAAACAAGCACATGCAAATAACCTTGCAGTTTACGCAAGAGGCAGAACTATTTTGTTTTCCTTGGCACAATCCTGAGGTTACCACATAGGACATACTGTGGATTTTCTTCTCAAGCCCTAAGTTCAAAAAGAATAGTTGGAGAGGAGCAAAGAAGGAGGGTTTATCCAAAGGCAACATTCAATCTGCAGCCCTCATAATCTAAATTCATTCATCTCTATGCTGTCCTGCAACAGCAAGTTTTATCACAATAGTATTTTCATTATACATGTTTCCCACAGAACCTTGCAGATATATTTATAAGCTTACTGAGGCTGCTATTCTATTATGCCCAAGACAACAACACAGAGTCATTTATTGTCTCCACTGAGATGTTTCCTCAAGGATCTCTAGTTGGTTCTTCCCTATTCAGTCAAGCCAGGAAAAATCTCCTAAAAAGTATTTCTTGGAAAACCTTTTTTTCGTATTTACCTTGCTATTCTATCAGCTGGAAAGGCTGAAATTCATCTCTTCCAGTTTTGCACATCCTTTTGCCCTTCTCTAAAATTCACAAAACCCTTCTTAGGCATCCCATAATATCTTAGAGACTGAAAAAGTTTCAGAGTCTTCAAAAGCATTTCAACATTCAGAACAGAATGAAAATCAAACTATGGCCATGCTAGAATGTCATGAATTATGCCGCTTAGTCAACTACATGATTTATAAAATACACAAGTGCACCCCCCCCCCCAAACAAGAGGCCATCAATTTCTCATGCAGGGATGCCCAAACTACAATACAAACATGTCCAATTATGCAAAACTCAACCCACTATCTTTTCCAGACTTTTATGAGAGTGTTTCTAGTCATCGTGGCTTATATTTATCTAAGCTTTGATTACTCAGTTTTAGCTCCTCTAACTAGAAGGAACTCCATAAAATTTGGGTTTAAGAAGGTCTCTGTCTACTTCCTAGTTACTTACTTTCTTCTACAATTGCTTTTAGGTCGCTTTAGCCAAAAAATAAATAAACTTGAACAGCTTAGAAAAGTTATATAAAATACACAGTATGTCAGGACCCACCCCAAACCACGTCTTAGGAAGACAAAAACTCTTGGAGTCAAATCTAGTCCAAAAAGAATCTTTACTATGACATGCTCGGTTGTAGGAATACAAGTCAGGACTTAATATTGTCCCATGAACTAAACCCTTATAAAGAGTTCCCGGTTTAACCCCCCTTAACCCCATTTGGTCAGTCCCCCACCTTTACCTCGTACCATTCCTCTCGTGGGAAAAAGGAACTTAGGACCCTTTATGTTTATTGCCCTCTTCCGTGACACAAGCCAGATGCCAGCCCCCCCTTTTGTTTTCCCAGTTCAAAAGGCTTCTCTTTTCCTTTGAAATGCCTAATACTGGTTCAATACACATCCGTTCTCTCCTCTTCGGGAGATGGCAGAATCCATGGAATAATGTTTGAAACATACATTTATGAATATGATATAAATGGATTCTGACACAGTACATACAGTATGATGTTAACAAAGAATATCATAAAAAAACAATAAAACTCCAATAACCATAGGAATATGACCGTAGCACAGACATCAGTGTTTGTGAACCTCAGCCACTTTAAGATGTGTGGACTTCAACTTCCAGAATTCCCCAGCCAACACTGCCGGGGAATTATGGGATTTGAAGTCCACACATCTTAAAGTGGCTGAGGTTCAGAAACACTGACATACATCATCCTCTGTGTCCTCTGTCTTTGACAGAATCGCAACCCTGCAAGATGATTACTTGGTGCTTGAAGACCACACGTGAGCTCCTTATTTCATCACTCTTCTTAGCTTAAGGAAGATGCTGACACCATTTTAGGAAAAACGTCTTTGGGCTTCTGATAGACTTACCTCAGTGAGCTTTTGGAGATGTTCAGCAGCATCATTTGGTGAAATGAATGCACTTTGATCTGACCTGCAAAATGGGGAGAAGCAGAGAATCACAGCCCCTTCCTCCAATCAACATAACTGTGGCGAAACTCCATTAAATGAACCCATTTCTGGATTTTGCATAGCTCTTTACAACCAGGAGAGATACACTTAAAAATATATCTCAGAGTGGAATGTTAGGCGATAGGAAATGAATTTTATTTCCTGAACCACTTTAATGCATTTACAGTCCTTAAAAGTTTACAGAAATGTGTTCACTGTAATTATTCCTTATGTTGTTAATCTAATGTTAATAAATGTCCTGCTCTGTCGTAATGTCATATATGAACGGAAGAAGAAATGTTTCCGTAATTAAAAGCAGTACGCCGATACTTTCCAAAACAAATGCAAGGTTCGTGCACATAAATGTTTCAGTGAACACCAGATAAAAACTAAAAATTGCACTTTGGATTAGATAAACCTCCACTAGCTAAAATTTGACCATCTGATCTGCTTTGTGATTTCTTAATCCTCACTATCTACCCCATGAATCATATCCAGCTCGCTTCGGTCAGTAACAGGAAGAAATCTTGGATTAATGAAAGGGAGGCAGGGTAGAAAATGCTGACATGGAATTGCGCATTTCTTTTTTCTTAAGGGCCTGTAATTCTCACTGATCACCCCATTCAGCTACATTTTATCCTCCCTAGCAAAGACAGGAGTCCCTACAATACCCTGAGCATATGTGGTAGGCTAGTTTTCCAGATAGACATAGCCCATCTGCTGGTCTGGGAATTTGGGGAGCGGAAGTCCACACATCTTCAAGTTAGCAAGTATGAAAAACCCTGGCCTATACCGTCTGAGGTAAAATAAGCAAATCCCCTTCAAATTTCTAGTTTAGAAATTTTAACATCTCCACCTTTAGAAAGTCTGTGTCTCTTTTCATATTTAGCTAATATTTCTGACTTACTGTAACACTCCGCAGCCCAGAGTGTCTATTCCGATAGAAATCACAATTTCCAGCACCTTCCTGCCGGACATAGCGTTATGCCTGCACACTATTTTCAAAGACGACTAATTTTTCCCTTTTTCATTTAGAGTTTTTTTTTTTTTTGTCTTAAGCAGAAAATATCTCAGGCTCCGGTCCTAACAGAGAAATCCACGGAACAGGAGTCCACGTTTCTTTCTTTTCCAGATTTCTCTCCAATTTCATATTTCTGTGTGGATACACCACCTCATCTGATGCCCAGGTAAAACTGAGAAAACAGGGAAGAAGGGGCTGGCATTGCCCGACACCCAAGATGCCAACATGAGTGAATACAGCCTGCTTTGAGTTGGGTGAATCACGTTGTGTGAGCCGCTAAAATATATTGTCCCCAGAAGCCACCAGGACTTGTTTATGCAAAAAGGAATACCTGGGTTGAAATTTGAGAGCTGTTTCCTGGTATCTGAGTGTGATGTTCTCAGCATATTCAGTAGCTGATGTCGCTGTTTTCTTCTGGCAGTCCGGGAGCCAGGATCCTGCATTTCCCATCTCCTGTTCAAAGAGGGAGGAGCAAAATAAAACGACATTCGAGTAACTGGGAGCCAGACTGATGCTGAACATCTGTTTTAGGAGGGGGAGGACAAAATGGGGAGGGGGAGGGGAAGAAAGAAGATGAAGAGGGAAGTCAAAAATTCATCCTCTGCTGCAGTCCTTGACTTGCAATAATCCATTTAGTGACTGTCCAAAGTTGTCACGGCACTGACCTATGGCTGTTTTTCACACTTACAACCATTGCAGCATTGCTAGGGCCACGTCATCAAAATTCAGGTGCTCGGCCACCGTCTCACATCTACGACGGTTGCTGTGTCCTTGGGTGATGTGATCACCTTCTGACAAGCAAAGCCAATGGGGGAGCCAGATTCACTTAACAACAGTGTTACTGATTTAAAGACTTCAGTGATTCACTTAACAACCGTGGCAAAAAAAATCATAAAATGGGGCAAAACTCGCTTAACAACCATCCCGCTTAGCAATGGAAATGTTGGGCTCAATTGTGGCCGTTAAGACGAGGACTACCTGTGCAAATATGAAGATGACAACATGGGGATGTGCGGGTCAGACCCTTGCATCCCACCAGAGTGCCCTTTTTGTTCCTCATCTTGTTCCTCAGAACCTTCGCAGTCATTAGAAGATTGTTTCTCCAAAAAAAAAATATCGCTCTTTTTTGAAGCCGTCCGCGTTATCAATCAAATCAGTCGAAAAACCTAAGGGCTACACAACATTCTGACGTTTCCTATGCAACAGCGGGGGGAAAAATTTCTTCCTCCTCTAACTTAAAAGATATTTTGGTTCATCTTGCCCACGCGCTTGCAAAAATCTCTTCGCAGCCATATCGATGTTACTTTTTTTGTTTTTTGACATGAAGCCTGAGACTTTGAAGAAAGTATAGGCTTCTCCCAATATTAAATTCTGAGCTTTTTCTAAGTTTTTTCCCCCCTCAGAATGAGGTGCTTTAGAAAGAGCGTTCCTTGCTCCATCTACCTAGAATATCTTAACGTTAGTTTTAGTGCCAAGGTTGAACTGGAAGAAGTCAAGTCCTCCCAGTACGCAAGAGATTGTGTCACACACCACAGAGGGACAGCAGCAAAATTCCCCTTTCCTGACTTCTGTAGGGCTGTTTCCGAAGATGCCATTAAGTTTCAGAGAGATACTGATGGGAGGACAACTGTCAGAAAGGTCAACTCAGCCCATGTAACAGTTGGAAATGGCATTTTGTATTACACAGCAGGAAAGGCTAAGAAAGATTAGCTGTCATTAACCTCTCTCTTTCACTTGGCTAACGAAAGACAATAAGCTCCTTGAATCACAACAGCACTGACTAGACTTTAAAAAGCAAGCAGAATTTTAAAATTGCATATGGCCGCACTAGAGTGATAAAAACACAAACAAGCTTGGTGCAGAAAGAAATCAATCACGGCATCTTTTTCGCAAAGTTGATTTCCTCAGATACTTCCCACAATTAACCTTAACAGGAAACTACAATCTATCCACACACAAACACACTCACACACACACACACACACACACACAAATCAGAATTCCAGCTCAGGAGAAAAACTGCTGTTTACTACTGAAGAAAAGAGACTAAAATGTCCAACCCATATACAAGTCAATGGCCAACCCAAAATGTCTGCAAAAGTCTCGTAGTCTTAACGGGTTTTTTTAAGAAATGTTCCCATCTCATCCCAATTGAACTGGAATGTTTAGAGATTACATTGTCTTTGTTTTCAGGATTTATTTCAAGCTTTTGAGCTGCATTTACTGTACCATGCCCCCCATGCCAGAGGACACCAGCCAATCTTAGAAATAAAAAGATAATCCCGAGGCTTTTCTTTTATTATTGATGAAATTACAGCAGGTATCTGCAAGCAAATTACCTGATTTTCTTCACGGTTTTTCCCATTTTCCGTTTTTGGAATGGAGGTAGGCTTTCTGGATTTTAAGTTCCCCATGCCAATTCTTAGAGTGCCATTGCAGGGGGTCGGCGTGTCTTGAAACACTGCCTGACTTTCCTCTAAGACTACAGATTTGTCTGGGTAGTTTTCCTTGTTTTCATCTCTGGGGGAAAAAAAAATAAATAAAAGCACATCTTTAAAAGCACTCTGAAGAATTTTAAGCCAGCAAAACAGGGAGCAAAATGGTGATGCTCAAAATGACACATTGATCATCCAGGTTATCTGAAAAATACAAATTTCCTTTTTTGTATGTCCTAAATCAGACATGTCAAACACAAGGCCCGGGGGCCAGATCCGGCCCGCGAAGTGGTTTCATGTGGCCCGCGAAGCCATCCTGGAAACAGTGAGGGAACGGCCCCAACTGCCTTGGCCCTGGCCCAGAGACCCTCCTTCTGCCAGAGACCCTCAGATCTGTCCCCCTCCTGCCCAGACCCCCATAGGCACCCTTGAGGCGAACGATGTAGAGCTGGCCACGCCCACTCAGTAGGCCATATGCACTCTAGCCATGCCCACCCAGTAGGCCACGCCCACCCTGGCCACACCCACCCGGCCCCCTGAGGGCAACCGCAATGCTGATGCGGCCCTCAATGAAATTGAGTTTGACACCCCTGTCCTAAATGGACTTTCCCATCAAAATCACCAAGCCAACAATAAAATTTCTTTATATACCATCACTTTTTACACAGAGGGTAAAGAAATCCCAGACTTTAAGAATTAACTACTACAGCCAACAAATGCAAATTTGCCAGATTAAAAAAAACAATTCTCCTGGGTTTGCTGTTGTGTGTGTGTGGTTTTTGGAATTAACAGTAGGTTTTCACCCTCTCGCTTGGACCCCAGCCTGAATAATCATCCAGACCAATACCAATAGCACTATAGCACTTAGATTTATAAACTATTCCTTAGTGCTTTACGGCACTTTCTGAGCAGTTTACAGAGTCAACACATCATCTCCAACAATCTGGGTCCTCATTTTACTGGCCTCAGAAGGATGGAAGTCTGACTCAACCTTGAGCTTGTCAGGATCGAACTCCAGGCTATGGGCAGAGTAAGCGTGCAATACTGCATTGTAACCACTGTGCCACAAGGACTCCACAGCTCCATAGTTTGTAAAAGTCATGCTATGCCTGATCTCAGTTGTCTGGTTCGTCTTCCTTTAGATAAGGTTCCAATCCATTTTGTGTTGCCAAATTGCAGATGGTAGAGATAGATAGATGAGAGAGAGATGAGACAGACAGACAGACAGACAGATGATAGAGATAATAAATAGAAGATAGATAGATAGATAAATGATAGATAGATAGATAGATAGATAGATAGACAGGTGATAAAGATAATTAGAAGATAGATAGACAGACAGACAGACTGACGATGATAGATAGATAGATAGATAGATAGATAGATAGATAGATAGATAGATAGATAGATAATAGACAGACAGACACAGACAGACTGACAATGATAGATAGACAGACAGACAGACAGACAGACAGACAGACAGACAATGGAGTTTATGGACCAGAATTGTTCATGGCTGCATCAAGCTCACAAGTACAGCAATATTTAGGGGAAAAAGTGTTGTGGTAGATTGTTGACCCCAAGATGTAGATCGGCCCAAAAATATACTTCATATTACCTCCCGTATAGACTACTGCAATGCTCTCTATATGGAACTGCCCTTGAAGACCACCCGAAGGCTTCAACTGGTGCAGAATGCGGCTGCGCGGGTTGTGATGGGAGCGTCCCAATACTCGCATATTACACCCCTCCTGCATGAGCTGCATTGGTTACCGGTTGTCCTCCAGGTGAGATTTAAGGTGCTGGTTCTTACCTATAAAGCCCTACATGGCTTAGGTCCGGGATATTTGCAGGACTGTGTGCTGCCAGGAACGACTTCCCATCGCCCTGTGCGCTCACACAGGGAGGGCCTCCTCAGGGTGCCGTCGGCCAGACAATGTCGACTGGCGACCCCCAGGGGGAGGGCCTTCTCTGTGGGGGCACCTGCCCTTTGGAATCAACTCCCCTTGGAGCTCCGGATGGTCCTGGATCTCCGTTCCTTTCATCGCGACCTTAAAACATGGCTTTTTCAACAGGCCGACCTGGACTGATGGAAGGGAGGTTTTCTTAATTTAGTTTTATTGTGTTTTTAATTGGACTATTTATGGGATAATTTGATTTAATACCTTTTAATGTTTGTATTTTGTGTTTTTATCGTTGTTAGCCGCCCTGAGTCCTTTGGGAGATAGGGCGGCATACAAATCCCATAAATAAATAAATAAATAAATAAATAAATAAATAAATAAATAAATAAATAAATAAATAAATAAATAAATAAATAAATAAATAAATAAATAAATAAATATTAAGATTAAAACTACAACCCTGTAATCTCTTAATTTGAGTCGGGGTGACTGGATGGAGCTGAGCGTTTACCAGGCAGGTGCCCTGTCTGACGCCACACAGAGTTCTCAGCGGATATTTTTTTCTTTCTGCCCTAAAGAGATAAACATCTGCCACTGCCTAGGAATGAACTGTCAATCTTCTGAGTGGGAGGCGAGCATCTTCACCACTAGGCCACCACACCTCTCAATATGAAGACTCAAACTACCTTTATTAAAGTTGGCTTGGAAAAGAGAATCCGGTTATGGATTACTTCTTCCTTCTTTATGCTCCCTAATTGGAATCATGGAGGCGTTTTAAGATATTTTCGCATTCTTCCTTCCTTACTTGGACTTAAGAATGCTTTCCTCTTCATTGCTTGGGGAACAGATCTCCCCTACAGATCCCCTGGTAACTACGGAGAATATTCGTAGCACGGATGGTAGATTTAGGCAGAGGCTTGTCCTCTGAGCTTGCTGCTTGGCTCCCGGACGTTTCATTACCAAACTAGGTAACATCTTCAGTGGGGTCAAAGATATCACCTAGCTGGAAACACAACGTCCGGGAGCCAAGCAGCAAGATTGACGGACAAGCCTCTGCATAGATCTCCCCTTTCTCAAAGCCCTAGAGCCCTGGTGGCACAATGGTTAGAATGCAGTATTGCCGGCTAACTCACTGCTCACTGCCAGGAGTTCGATCCTGACGGGCTCAAGGTTGACTCAGCCTTCCATCCTTCCGAGGTCGGTAAAACGAGGACCCCCAAATGTTGGGGGCAAGATGATGACTCTGCAAACTGCTTAGAAAGGGCTGTAAATGAAGGCTACTGCTAAGCTTGTAAGCCGCCCTGAGTCTTCGGAGAAGGGCGGGATATAAATGGAATTAAATAAATAAATAAATAAAGCTCTGTGAAGTGGTATATAAGTCTAAGTGCTATTGCTATTGCTTTATGTCAATGACCCAACAGGACCACTGGATGGTACCAAAGGATTAGAAATGCATTTGTTTGCTGCTTCCTGAAGGCATCTCCCTCCTTACCTCCACTAACTCCAGAGTTGATAACACAGCCGCCTTAAATTATTCCTGAGGGACTTGGTCTATTGAACTTAGTCCCTACCAAGCCGTCATCTATATTGGTTTGCATGAATGTTTTGTGTAAACTCAGCTTGGCCCAAACCAAAATAGATAGTCTTGTATACACTTCACCAATAATTATTATTATTTCAATAAATCATAGGTAAAAACCCATGTCTTAAGTCCTGAATATGTGGATGGTGCTCATCTCACCCTTTTTTTAACCGGCTGTTTCCGGCTTCCTCAAATCTCCTGTTTCGCAGCCAGTCGTACTGCAGCTGTAGAGGTTTTGAGAGCTGTAGTCTACCAGGTTGCAGTGGACTATGTCATCCAGCCTTCTCTAATAATTAAACCTGCCGTATACAATATAACCAATAACCATTCCTCGTTTTTTTAAATCGTCTTATGTAAGAATTTGACCCTTGTTCTTTGTCTAACATAGGGGTGTCAAACTGCTGGCCCACGGGCCAGTTGCATCATGCAGAGGCCATGCCCACCCTGGCTCCAGCAATGCAAAAAAAGTTTTGAAATGTCACAACACATCACATGACACGGCGAGTTTGACACCCGTGGTCTAACATTACCGAATAAAAAAGAGTGTGACAGGATTTTTTTTATCTCTCTCTCCCCTCCACACATTACACACTCAGTCGCTATTCCTTATTTACCCCTGAAATTTGATATATAATTCCTGTTAATTGATACAGCTGCATCCTCTCTGACTCAGTTCGTGTATTTACCACTTAGCAATAGCCATAGCACGTAGACATATATACCGCTCCGTAGTTTACAGCCCTCTCTAAGCAGTTTACAGAGTCAGCATGTTGCACCCAACAATCTGGATCTTCATTTTACCCATCTCGGAAGGATGGAAGACTGAGTCGAAGTCTGAATCGAACTTCTGGCTGTCAGCAGAGTTAGCCTGCCATGCTGCATTCTAGCCACTGCTCTATGAGGGCTCTCACAAAACAGAAATTGTGATGAACTAAACAGTTGTTCAGTTGATTGTACTGCTATAGAAACCAAATTGATGCTGAATTTAATAAGAGCTGCAAGACTTTTGGTAGCACAGTACTGGAAGAAGGAGGACCTGCCTACTATTGAAGAATGGACTTTGAAAGTTTCAAACTTGGCAGAAATGGCTACAATCTCGGCATATGTGAAAGATCACTCGCAACAGAGATATATAGTGGAATGGAAAAGATGGATTGATTTTATTCAGAACAAATATGGGACTACGAAGTATCATTTAGCATTTGAATAGTTATTAGTTATTGTAATTAGAGGCTATATTATTTTTCTTTTTAAGGAGAGTTAAAGTGCGATAGCGTTTAAAGAGTAATTATAGTAATTAGAATATTTTAGAGTAAGATTGTTTGATGTAATACCCTGTATTCATCTCTGGGAAGTTGGGGGGGGGCGCGTGTGTGTTGGGATGGGAGGGATGGGGAGAGGGGTGGGGTAGATGGGGTATATGTTTCAAAAATGTATTTTAAAACTTTTTTAAAAAAACAGTTGTTCAGTTGGCAGGGAGCAATAGTAGTACTGTGATGAATCCCTCAGCTTCCTAGAATCCTGATTTTTTTAAAATAAATAAATAAATAAAAGCCTTAAACCCTTATTTCCTTACCTTATAGAGCAACTGCCTGGGTTCTCACAATCCCACTGCCAGCGAATCACATGCCCAAACTATTTCTAAATATTTGTGTTGGCAGCAAAGTAATATTGGAAAGGTTACTGCAATTCAGACTTGAAAACACTCTGGCACACACGGACAGGGGGAAGCCTCAGAGGCATAATATTACTTACTTTTGCAGCACGGTTCTGGAGAGTGATATAGGCCACCAGTAACCCAGAGCAAACTGTCTACTGCCCTTGAAGACATCTCCAAGAAGTTCTCCCCATCTGCTCCTCAGCCCTGCCACACGGAAAGGCTTATCAAATGGATAACTCGGTCAATGAGTAGGAAGTGACTCTCATCACGCCCAACTGACTGAGTGATACATAAACAGGAAGCCAATTCTGCAGCAGGTATGGACGTACCTATCCTATACCAGCTATTTTGAGGCCTTATAATATCATTGACAGCAGAGCCATCACCCTGCCAACAAAAGTGCATATAGTCAAGGCTATGGTCTTCCCAGTTGCAATGTATGGCTGTGAAAGTTGCACCATAAGAAAGGCTGAGCGCCAAAGAATTGAGGCATTTGAACTATGGTGCTGGAGAAGACTCCTGCGAGTCCCTTGGACTGCAAGGTGATCAAACCGGTCAGTCCTAGAGGAGATCAATCCTGACTGCTCGTTAGAAGGCCAGATCCTGAAGTTGAAACTTGATGGAGCACTGGGCTAATGCCTCCTTAAGTAACACCAGCTGCCTGCAATTAGTGCAGGTTCGAGTCCCACCAGGCTCAAGGTTGACTCAGCCTTCCATCCTTCTGAGGTAGGTAAAATGAGGACCCAGATTGTTGGGGGCAATAAGCTGACTTTGTAATAATGCCACTTGGGGCCCCCCGAAAGGCCTAATAAGCAGGCATATACATAGAATGAAGGCTATTGCTAAGCACATTGATTTGTGCTTAGATTGTAAGCCACCCTGAGTCTTCGGAGAAGGGCGGGATATAAATGGGATTAAAAAAAAAATACTTTGGCCACCTAATGAGAAGGAAGGACTCACTGGAGAAGAGCCTAATGCTGGGAAAGGTTGAGGGCAAGAGAAGAAATGGACGACAGAGAATGAGGTGGCTGGAGGGAGTCACTGAAGCAGTAGGCGTGAGCTTAAAGGGACTCCAGAAGATGGTAGAGGACAGGAAGTCCTGGAGGAACGTTGTCCATGGGGTCGCGATGGGTCGGGCACGACTCCGCAACTAACTAACAACAATATCATTGACAATAAATGGACTTAAGTGCCCAATCCTTGCCAAATGCAATATGTAGTATCATATGCCAACAATACTCCACTGCATTCTGTATAGGAAAAACAGAATAACAGAGTTGGAAGGGACCTTGGAGGTCTTCTAGTCCAGGGCTTTTCAACCTTTTCACCCATTGTACCACTTTTGGGATATGGCAATATCTGAGTACCACCAGTTGCCTAGCAAGGTGTCAAAAACCTGATGATCAAAACAAACAAAAAGGAACAAAGTGATAAAGTACAGGCAGTCTTCGACTTACAACGGTTTGCTTAGTGATTGTTGAAAGCTACAGCGGCACTGGAAAAAGTGACTTATGACCATTTTTCACACTTACGACCGTTTCAGCATTCCCAAGGGTCACGTGATTTACATTCGGATGCTTGGCAACTGATTCATACTTATGATGGCTGCTGTGTCTCAAGGTCATGTGATCCCCTTTTGCAACCTTTCAACAAGCAAAGTCAATGGAGGAGCCAGGTTGACTTAACAACCTTTTATATCAGGGGTGTCAAACTCAATTTCACTGAGGGCCACATTAACATTGCAGTTACCGTGTGTGTGTGTGGGGGGGTGTTCCTTCCTTCCTTTTTCCCTCCCACCCTGCCTCCCTCCTTCTCATTCCTCATTCCCCTTTCCTTCCTTCCTTCCTTCCTTCCTTCCTTCCTTCCTTCCTTCCTTCCTTCCTTCCTTCCTTCCTCCTCTCCTTCTTTTCCTCCTTCTCATTCCCATCTCCTTCCTTCCTTTCTCCTCTCCTTCTTTCCCTCCTTCTCATTCCCATCTCCTTCCTTCCTTTCTCCTCTCCTTCTTTCCCTCATTCTCATTCCCATCTCCTTCCTTCCTTTCTTTCTGTGCTGATCCTGGTTGCTTCTGCTGAGCCCTGAGAGCTGATCCGTGCTTCTGCAGGGCTGTCAGAGCTCAGGGGAAGCGCCAGGATCAGCGCCGGGCTCCAGCTGATCGGCAGTTCTGGGCAGCTCAGCAGAAGTGCTGATCAACTGTAGCTGCGCGCGTTGATCCTGGGCTCTTGCCCAGCTCACTCGCTCGCCCTTCACCCGAAAACTAGCTGCTCCCTCACTCACCCTTCGCCCGAAAACAGGGCGCTCGGCAAACACGCCGCCGCTCGCTCTGTTTCTCCTCACTGCTTTTGTTAAAAAAGCCTGTTCTCTTCTCCCTTTGCCCCTTTTATACCTTCTCTTCTCTCTGCCCTCCCCCTCCCCCTTTTCCCTTCCAGGTGTGCCGGAAGCTCCAATTACCATGTTGCCACATGCACCGATCCTGGGGCTTCTGCCAAGCTCTGCAGCTCCAGCTGATCTCCTCCCGGTCTGTGCAGCACCGCTTTAGCTGGTTCCCTCCCCCACTACACTTGGCTAGGGCTCGCGTACCACCTGCCAGGTGCTAAAGTACGACAGGTGATATGTGTACCACCTGTTGAAAAGCCCTTTCCTAGTCTAACCTGCTGCCCAAGCAAGAGACCCTCTATACCCAGTGGTGGGATTCAAATAGGTGAACAACCGCTTCTCTGCGTGGATGCCGCTTCTGGAAGTCCATTCTGGGCCTGGGCAACAAAAAAATTAGCTACCGGTTCTGCCGAAGCGGTGCGAACAGGCTGAATCCCACCACTGCCTGTACCATTCAGACAAGTGGCTGTCCAGTCTCTTTTTAAAAGCCCGCAGTGATGGAGCATCCACAACTTCTGAAGGCAAGTCATTCCAGTGGTTAATTGTTCTCACGGTCAGGACCACCTTCAACGTAAATCTGACCCCAGACATATCACTACTTAAACCACTTTGCCAGTTCTGAGGATTCCCATGGGAGTTTTTCTTGAAAGTTCCTAGGAATGTTGTCAAGTTCTGCTTAACTGCCATGAGCATCAGAAGTTTGGCCTTAGTTTTTATTAGAGACTGTACAGTTAATCTCAGCTGTGCTAGATTATTTTCTTCAAAATCTTGTATTTCCGCCTGGAAACACAACATTCCCCTGCTGGGATCAGCAGCATCTTCGACCCAGGCAAGGAAGATATAGGTACAAGATGTTCAAAGGCAAAGATTAAGCTTCCCAACTTCCTCCAGAACAAATTCAAAATAAATTTTAAAAGAAAACTGGAAGGCTGATAAAAGTAGAAGTCCAAAACTTGTGAAGAAAGCTCTTCAATTCATTCTTCTTTCTCAGCATGTGAAAAGTTTCGACAGACATTTCAGGAAAGGCAACCGAGAGCGTCGCCCAGGAGTCAAGATGGGGATGAGGCATTAACCAACCAAGGATGGTGCTTGGGAGAGGCTGCCACTAAACCTGGATGTTGTATTCAGTGATCCCAGTTGACCCCCTCAGACAGCCCCAGGCTTCATTGTTTTTTCACTGCCTTGCCCTGCTTTCTGAGAACATCAACACGGGGGCTTCTTTGGATCTCTGGAAAGTGGAGGATCACACCAGCTCCATATTCAGAAAGGAGGATTAATTCCTTCCTTTCCAGATCGTTTTCCTAATTCAACCCTGAGGTGGAAAAACACGTAAGAAGATCAGGAAGATCCCTAGGCTTTCTTCTTGGAAATGGGAGGTCCAAGCCTTGCGCTGTCCTTTGGGGTCCTCCTGCCCCACCCTTCTCCCTTGTGCCTGGCCAGAGCCCACATGGCCCCCAACACACGTCCTTAGGGATAGACTGCCACTGAACACAGAGGTTCCGCTGGGAGACGGGCAGGCCTTGAGTTGCAGGTGGGCCAGGACCGGTTTGAAGGATGTTTTGTTTTTTGTTTTTCAGATTCCTCTATGCAAACGCTGAGCTTTGAAAAGGACAGCGCCGACTCGCTCCCGGCAGCCCACTTCATCTCTAGGAGACCATCTTTGCCTTTCTTCGCTCTTCGGGTTCCCAAAAGGACGCAACCTCCCCACGCGAGGCGCCTCCTTCGGCTGAAGGCCCCTTCTGGTTTTTCCCCCCCCGAGCTCCAGCAAGATCTCGGAGCCCCACCTGGAGGAACGGACGGACGGACGGACAGACAGACAGAGAGACAAGACATCCGCACTTCGGCTGCGGAGGGACCCTGGACAGCAGCCATTTACCCCTGATTCCTCTCCGGTCAGGGAACTGCACCTTAAGGCAGCCGTCCCGAGTTGCGCCGGCCAACGTCCCCCCCCCCCGCCCCCCAATGAATCGTCTCTTCCTTCCCACGGAGCTCCTCCGGTCCCGCGACCAAGCCAGAGCCTGCCGAGAGCTGCCCGCCCCCTCTTCCAGCTCCGCTCCTGGGTCCCCGGTGCCCAAGCCCGGGGTCCCCGGTGCCCAAGCCGCCTCCCTCCGTCCCCGGAGCCCGCGGGACCTGTCCAGCTCTGGCGCCCTGACCACCGAGCTCCCCGCCGACCCAGCAGGCCGGTCTGCACCCCCCCTCCCCAAACGCCCCCCCCCGCTTGGCCCGGCCGCGGCACTTACTCGGGCAGCGCGGGGCTGCCGAAGCTCTGGGGCTGGGCGCTGAAGCAGAAGCAGGAGAACATGGGCGCGGGCTCAGCGCGGGCCGCCGCCGCCGCTGCCGCCGCCTCCCCGGCTCCCTCTCCGCGCCGGCAGCCCAGCCAGAGGCATGGCCGGCCCCGGCAGAGCGAGCCTTTCACGCGGCGCTCGGCCAGCTCGCCCAGCGGCGGCCCGGGGCTCGGCCGGCTCTGCACATGCTCCGCGTCCTCCCAGCCGCTGGGGGGGGCCGCCACGCCAGCCTCCCGCCGCCCCGGCCGGCCTCTCCCGCCCAAGGAGCCCGCTGGCTTGGCCTCCGCGGAGGAGAGGGCGCCCGCCAGCGCCGCCCGCCTCGGGCATCTGGCCAGGGTCGGGTCTGGTCCGACCTCCGGGAGATTCGGGCGGCTCCGGCCGAGCCTGGCGGGGAGGGGCGGGCGGGGGGGGGGAGAGGGCGCCGCGCCCCCGCAGCTACAAGGGGAAGGGCGGGGAAGGCGGAGGCGCCGGGGCTGCACTTGTCCTCGGCACCGCAAGGGAAGGCAACGCCGCGCTTGGCCCCGCTGCAGCGCTCAAGGAGCCGGGAAATGGCAGACCCTCCCCAGAAAAAAAAAGCCGGAAAGCTCCGGTGGGCCCCCCCAGCAGTAACAACCGTGCGCCAGAATCCTTGGGGAGGGCGGGAGCTGTTTCCAGGCTTGCCCAGGCAGCTGCTCTTCTTTCCGGTCCTTTGGGTCATCCAGAAGAAGAGCCCCCCCCCCACCCCACCCCCAATGGGACCTTATTTTATTTATTTATTTTTTATTTTAATTCCATTTATATCCCGCCCTTCTCTGAAGACTCAGGGCGGCTTACAAACTTAGCAGTAGCCTTCATTCTATGTATATGCCTGCTTGTTAGGGCTTTCACACACACCCCCAAGCGGCATTATTACAAAGTCAGCTTAATTGCCCCCAACAATCTGGGTCCTTAGGTGACCAGGTGCCCCGGGAGCTCCGAGGCTGCGATGCCCCGGCCGGACTCAACGGCCTCCTGAGGCCCCGAGCGGAGCCCGGCCGCTGTCCGCCACCAAGGTGCTGAAGGCGGGCTTGGGATTCTTGATAGGCCAGAAGCAGGGTCGGGGAGAAATGGAAGAGCCAAATTGAAGAGTAAAACTCGCTCGGGACGGATTGGGCCCCCTCTGAAGTGGGCTGAGATGGTGAGGACCTGTCCTCTCCAAATGGCTAGCTAGCAGGACATCTCCACGCCAGAGTTGCTGGGAAGGTGAGGATGAACCCGGTGGACACAGGGTTTATGTCGCTGAGCCTGAAACAGGTGGGTGAGGCTGAAAGATGCTGCCCACCGTTGCTGTAGAAAGAATCTACCAGAACTTAATTTGTGTCTCGTGAAGAACAGGGGAGGGAAGGGGAGGACAGGACAGGACAGGAAAGGAAAGGAAAGATGACAATAATGATAATAAAACCCTGTTTGATCAAGTGATTGATTCCCATGAGTTGGGCAACTCAAAGCTTTTTCCCCACGCTGGTTTATCCCTCTGAGTATCCAGAAGTGGGGCTGGAACCCCCCAGCTTGGAAAGAGCCTGGGGAAGGCCAAAAGATGGGTGAAGTTACCCCTACGAGTTTGGGGATATATATATATATATATATATATATATATATATATATATATATATATATATATATATATATATATATATATATATATATATATATATATATATATATATATATATATATATATGTTTTCGTAGATTCTCGCGGGTGTCTGTATGTGTAGGTCTAGAGTCTCGGGTTTCTTCCCGCATTCCTTTCATCTTCAGAAAGTTGTGGCGACGTTTCGACGAAATCCCATCCGTCATCATCAGGCCGGAGTGTTCCTCCTGCTGCTTTCAGGAGCAATGCGTGGTCTGTGGTCAATGCGTGGTCAGACAGACCACGCATTGCTCCTGAAAGCAGCAGGAGGAACACTCCGGCCTGATGATGACGGATGGGATTTCGTCGAAACGTTGCCACAACTTTCTGAAGATGAAAGGAACGCGGGAAGAAACCCGAGACTATATATATATATATATATATTTATATATATATATATATATATATATATATATATATATATATATATATATATATATATATATATATATATATATATATATATATATATATATATATATATATATATATATATATATATATATATATATCCCTCACAGGATCATTGTTGTGGGGAAAATAAGAGGGAGAAGGTGTGTTGGATATCTTCACTGCCTTGAGTTATTTGTAAGGCATGATGCAAATAAATCAAATCAAGGTCTGCAGAGCTCAGCCACCATGCTGAGAACAGTTTTTGCTTTCAACCCAATGCATTCATTTCCTTTTTACCCCCCTCACTTGTTCCTTCTTCCAGCTGGTTTTGTTGTGAGGAAGGAGGGAGGCGGGGAAGGTGGCTATTGCTCTCAAGGCAGCTAGCTTGGAGTGACATCAGTGGGACATCCAGAAACAATAAGGCTTTGGCAACTGTTGGAGAGGCTGGCTCCTGGCAACAGCCCTGGTGATGTTCATAGTGCAAGGAGACCAGGCCTTGGAGCAGGATGTTTTTTTTGCATCAAAAGCCCATCTCTAGTTTGCCTCTCCTTTTTCTCCCCTCTTTTTCCTCTAGAACAGACATGTCAAACACAAGGCCCGGGAGCCAGATCCGGCCCGCGAAGTGGTTTCATGCGGCCCGCGAAGCCATCCTGGAAATAGTGAGGGAACGGCCTCCACTGCCTTGGCCCTGGCTCAGAGACCCTCCTTCTGCCAGAGACCCTCAGATCTGTCCCACTCCTGCCCAGGCCCCCATAGGCACCCTTGATGACAATGATGTAGAGCTGTCCATGCCCACCCAGTAGGCCATACACACTCTAGCCACGCCCACCCAGTAGGCCACGCCCACCCTGGCCACACCCACCCAGCCCCCTGAGGGCAACCGCAATGCTGATGCGGCCCTCCATGAAATTGAGTTTGACACCCCTGCTCTAGAATATATAATCTCCTTGGTGCAGATGTAAACACGGGCATCAGTCTTGGCTGCTGCTTGGGCCCCTTCTCACAGTTGTTGCCATTTCCTCTGCAGCAGGACTGGGTCTGGCCTGGTCCAGAACCACCAAGGGGGCAGACCTACCCCAAGAAGCTGCTCTGCTCCAGTTGTCTTTCTCTTCACTGCTCTGTGGTGCAGTGTTTTTGTGAGAGCAGGATGAAGCCACAAGGCCGTTTCTACACACACACACACACACACACACACACACACACACACCATGCCAACTTAACAGAAAACAAAGAACTAGCTTCTTCTGCTTTGGCAGATGTGCTGAGCTAACCTGACAGATTTGAGGCACAGTGATGTCATTGCAATCCATGACGTCTCATTGGTGGATGTCAAAACATCGACAGAAGTGGAAACCAGAGGCTGAAAACTGCTATGAATGGCAGTAAACCAGAAGTGGAATTTGTTTGCCCATAGCTCATTAGGTCCCTTCGTCCCCAGAGGCTCATTTTATTTATACTGCCTGGTGGAACAGCCACTAAAGAATGTTTTTCTCTAAAGCGAATGAGGACTTCCGTCTTTAGCAAAACACATTTGTAATTGGAGGGAATTAAATGTTTGCTCAGCTTGTTCGAAGGCATCGCAGCTGATGGCAATGAAATACACCTTCCTTGAGGTTGGGAAGTGCAGGGATAATTCCTAGTAAGTCTTGGAGATTTGCTATTGAACTTGCAAGCCATGGTTAGTATTGATTACACTAATCGCTTGTGCGCATTTGATTTTCTCCAGAATCAACTATACTTTTTAATGAGAATTTATGTTAAGTGAAGAGGAAAAGAAGAGGGTGGGGGGCACAAATGATAATAGTAATGATGGGCAAGAGAGAAAGGATGTTTTGTAGAGACACAAGTAGTCCTTATCATGAAAAAAGGGTTCTGGGATGCACAAAAGCATTTCATCCAAAGGAACTTCCTGCTGACAGTTCCATGGGAACTAAGATACCTGTCAAAACCCATTCCTATTTTATTTTATTTCATTTCATTTCTATTTCATTCCACCTTTTCCTGGGTTTTGCCATACTCCCAAGGGGGAGGGGGGATGTGCCTGCAGGGCTATTGCTTTCACTTCCTTTATTCGCTACAATGAAATCCTTTACTTTGTTTATTGGGTTTGTATCCTGTTTCCTGTGTTATCTCTCCCTCTCTGAACTCTATCTTTTAAACTGTCAGTTAAGAACAAAGGAGGAAATAAGGAATGTAACCTCAGTGCCTGGTTTATGTCTACGCTCTCAGAGGGAGGTGTGAAGAAGCCGCGGACCCTCACTGCGTGAGCTGGAAATAAGCCAATGTTATCTTCCCCGTTTCCCACAATGGACTTAACACTTGGGGATCAGCTGTCCCATATCGGGCGGTCGATCCATGTGGTGGGGTCCTGCTTGGGGATACTATAATCTACTGCGTTGCGCAGGAAATCTCAGATCCTGTCTATTATGCCTGCTATCTTAATAAAAGTTCCTGCTTGGAAGAAATTGCAAGAGTTCTGCTTTCTTAAGATGTGGGATTGGAGTGGGTTCTGACAATAGCGCTCTTTCAAATCACTTCTGGCACTTCCAAGGCCTAGGCAGGGCATCTGCTTGGCCACCGTTTGCCACTGCTGTGATCTGGGCTCAGTGCTGAGTACTCAGAGCAGGGCTCGAGAATCGTCGCTCACACTTGACCATGGCTGTGTTCAGCTGGGTAAGAGGTGCCAAGAGAAGACCAGTTGGGGAGGGGGACTCTGCCTCCTGCACCTTCACTACCTCATCCTTAAAGCTGAGGAGGGATTCCTGAAGCAAGGTGTTTGGAAGTAGATGCTGTAGATTTGTGTGCAGAAAGGCTGCAGAGAGAGTCTTCTTGGAAAGCCTAAGCTTTCCTTAGCAAAGTGTGAAAGAGAAGCATCCTCAGCCTGAAAAAAATAACAGTGAGAAGAGAATCCCATTTAGAAATCATCACCAGGATCACATTCACACTCCCCCCGCCGCCCCCGATCCCTAAGGTGTGTTATAACACAGTGCCAATGCCTAGGGGGGAAAAAGCAGGCGTGAAGGTACAAAGCTGCCCAGAGAACTTAGCATCTTCTAGGCTCCCTATCACCTCTGAAGTTTTAATTTATTTTAGATTCTCTTAAATGAATCAATGTGCAAACAGGAAGACACTCTGCTGAGAAGGGAAGCACCGGCTCCAAGCAGTTATAGTTCCATCAGATTCCTGGGGAAATTCTTACATAAGGAAACGTGACATAGCAGCAACTTGGTTTGGAAGGATGCCCACTAACTGGGGAAAAAAAAAAAGAGAGAGAGAGAGAGAGAGAGAGAGAGAGAGAACTGTGTGGGCAGAGGCAACCTCAGTAGTTCACTCACAATAAATGGGCTGTGATTCATCACCCCCATCATGGCAACTTCTGCAGTTTGCAAGGGTGCTCCCGAGACGTTTCCCCAAATTCCAAGTGTGCCCTCATCCAAACCCCAGACCCAAAATGTTGAAGATACCTAGATGACAGCGCCCACTATTATTTATTCATTTCATCAAAGATGAAGCGATTTTTTTTTATCTTCTTCTGGACTGTTTTAAATAGAAAATTGTACAATGCAATATTTCCCTAAATTGCTCCCAAATCAAATAATAAAGATTGATGCATTAATTTGTCGGAAAGTTGAAAGATTTGATTTTCTTAACTGAAGTTCCAGCTGGGCCTGCAAATTCCATCCAGCTAAAAAAATCAAAACTTTCAGTGGACCTTTTTTTTGGAAAAAAAATAATAAAAATCTTAAGACCCCTAGAACAGAAACTCAACCATCTCTTTTAGATTTTGGCAGATGTTATCAATGATAAAAGATCTCCTGTGGCTGCAAGGGAAGCCATTGCTGGCTGATTAGGCTCTAGACCCATAAATTGCTTTCTCCATACATTCACCCATCTCTTTATTCTGATGGTCATCTCAGCCATTGAATTCCCATTTTTGACGTCCATTTCTTAGAATGAGGAGAGGTCGCCTCTGTTTGCTGGCCTGTTGGACACTGGAAAAAAATCTTGAAGTTGGGAGCAATTTAATGAGTGGAGGTGTGGGTGTGTATCAGGATGTATGCCAGGAGAAAAAATATGTTTCACTCAGAACGTGTGACTCAGAGGTACAGAGAAACATGAAAATTGGAACAGACTGAGCAAAGGCAGTCCTCTAAAAATACCCAATAAGTCATTTCTCCCCTCATCTTCTGAGGTTTGGCCACCAGCAGCCTTCTTAAGTCCCTTCCTATATTTCCCTGAGGCACACCTGCCCGGTCTACTTTCAGTACACACCTAACAATGGCCAGATCTGTGGAATTAATCAGCCTTCCTCTGAGCCAGAAGCTCCTGTGCTTCTATGTAATTTCATGCCTCATTTGCGTCAGGCAGAATTGACCTGCTTTATTTCTGTCTTTGCTGCAGAAGGTTTGCTGTGGGATTGTGCAAAAGATGATCTTTCCAGCCACAACACCGAAGCTCTCTGGAGCTGCTCAGGTGCGAAGACCTTGCTGAAGGAGATGATTGAACCCCAGTGTGGAATGAAGAAATAACTGGGCTTTGTTTTTCTTTACAGACATTTCACCTCTCATCCAAGAAGCTTCAGTTCTCACTAAGTGGTGGAGGATGGAAGGATTTATATTCCTTGCAGACAGGTGGTCATTTGCATTCTTTTAGAGCAGGGGTGTCAAACTGCCAGCCCATGGGTGGACGCGTCATCTGGAAGCTACACCTACCCCATTGCTGGCAATGGCAAAACCATCCTGATACATTGCAGGACGTCACATGATGTCACGAGTTTGACATGTCTGTTTTAGAGAGTTGTTGAAGTTGTTGAAGGTTGATCTGTTATCCTCATGGTACCCTGATGTAGTGCAAATGGGTGTGTTGGGGCTTTCAACGACTTCAAGGGAAAACAAAGTCCAGTTGCCCTTTGAAGAAGCACCTTTGGGACAACCATGACCTGGATGACTGAGAATCTCCATAGAATGGAGAAGTAGTTGGGAGGCAGCCTCTTGCTCACTTGTAACACACCATGGAGATTTAACATGTTGTAAATATGCGGTGGCTCAGTGGGTTAGGGTGCTCAGCCTGTTGATCAGAAGGTCGGCAGTTTGGCGGGTCGAATCCCGAGTGCCGCGAAGCAGAGTGAGCGCCTGTTACTCGTCCCAGCTTCTGCCAACCTAGCAGTTCGAAAGCACACAAAAACGCAAGTAGAAAAATAGGGACCACTCCGGTGGGAAGGTAACAGCGTTCCGTGCGCCTTTGGCATCTAGTCATGCCGGCCACATGACCATGGAGATGTCCTCGGACAAGTGCTGGCTCTTCGGCTTTGAAACAGAGATGAGCACCGGCCCCTAGAGTCGGAAACGACTAGCACGCATGTGCGGGGGAACCTTTACCTTTACCTTTAAACATGAAGAAAGTAAGAGAGTCCACTGAGGGCAAGACATGTATTGTAATGGCATTGCACAAAGGATGCAACTGTCATGCTGTGCAGTGCAATCACAATCATACCAGACTAGCCCAAAGCAAAATAAGCCACATTCATAATATATTAAGCTGGTCAGACGAAAAGTGCCTGGAGCCAAGAAACCACTGTTGCTCATGCAACATCTTCGCCCAGCAGGAAAGTTTTTTTTATATATTTCCTGTCTAGGAATAGATGAAAGTTTTTGACTGATGGACGGATCCAGGCCAGAATTCTCTTCATTGCCTAAGAAAGATCCCAGATTAAAATTCTGACATTCGTGACCACTGTAGAAAGAGCCAAAGGCATCAGCCTTGATTTCTGTTGTTACTGCCCATCATTTAGAAATAAGATTCAGGAGTTTCTCGTGGAGGGTATGTTTACCTGCAAAGACTGTCTGCCCTGCAGAGTTTGTAAAAAAAACCAATTCCACTTACTGTATCTAGCTAAATGCCTTTCAAATTGTAGGTGGCAAGTTTTAATGAAATCAGGTTAAGAGAAACTCTAAAACACAAGATCTGTGATAGAACTGGCTTGCCAACCTGCAGATCATAGGCAGTGGCCCTACCCCAATCATTCTCCCCCATGTTCAGCAACAAAACCACTGAATTTCAAGGTTGACCCTTTAGAGCCATAATGTCACAGGTCTTCTGTGGCCTTGAAATGTTGCCCATGCCTTCAGCAGTAAAATTCAGCTGGTGATCTTCTGTCATTGACTCCAAGCCATGCAGTGTTTCTACCTCTAATCTAATACAATCCATTTCTAACTTTAAGAGAACTTGTGTGCTCTGCAAGAAAGAGACAGAAGGGGAGGGGAGGGGAGGAGAGGCAAAACAACTGCACACTTCTGAATCCATATATTATCTGCATGAACAAGATGTACACACCAAATTATGTAAAGGCTATATAGGAAGGAACAATCCATCAACTCTGCGATGCCCTGAAGAGCAATAAACAGTCTCCGTGATTTTTAATTATTTACCACATAAAAGCATGATGTTCCACCAGGCAAAGCTCGCTCATATTTCTTTAAGCAAAAATGCATTATGGACTCAGCCAGTGTCATGCTTAACCCTGCAATTCCCACCTGATTTTCACAAGACCCTCACATCCCTCACATTAGTGAGAGTGTGTAGTTCGGTTTTTTGGTGTTGTTCGTCAGCTAGGTGTTTTGTTCTGGAGATGAGTGTCTTGGCTACGGAGTTGATCTGTGCTGGGTGGTGGTGTGAGAGTGCGTTCAGATAGCGGTTTGTGTGTGTTTTTTTATGGTAGATAGTGTGTCCTAGAGAACAACACCAAAAAACCGAACTACACACTCTCACTAATGTACTAACAGCCAATGGATTCCAAAGAAACACGATTACCAACTTAATCCGAAGAGAGACACCCACAAAAACCCAAGACAGAGAACAAGAAAATGGCAAAGCCCTCCTCCCATACTTAAAAGGGACCACAGACAGAATCAGCAAGGTCCTCCAAAAACACAACATCAAAACAGCATTCTACACAGACAGAAAAATATCCACCATCCTAAGAAACCCCAAGGACATAATTGGGTTAGAAAACCAAGGAGTATACGAAATCCCATGCACCACCTGCCCCACCACATACATCGGACAGACCAACAGAAGAATAAGTGCACGCATTGAAGAGCACAAAAAGTCACTCAGAAAGGGAGAACAAACTTCATCCCTGGTCCAACACTTTGAAGCCACGGGACATGAAATTGATTTAAAAAAAACCAAAACTATCGCCAAAATTGAACATTTTAACAACAGAATAATCAGAGAAGCCATTGAGATAGAAAAACGCCCCCACAGCATGAATAAACAAGATGATACCTCTCGTCTACCAGCCATTTGGAAACCCGCCTTGATTGACAGACGAGGCCCAACCACCAAGAATGATACCAGACCCAAACTCATGATAACATCACATGACATCACCACCACACAACCATTCAAAAAGCAAATCCGAACTCACAACGATAAAGACACACAACCACAAAACAGAAACCTAACTACAGCTGCAACATCAGCCACTTTAAACCCCTCCAAACCACACAATAAGCAAACTGACACCCACTATAAAAACATGGCACCACCACAAACACGAAGCCGAACAAAAGCAGCACAACTCACCAGCTCAGGTCTGGAGCTGGCAGCTGAGACCAGCCCATCCACTCAGAACACCCCCCCACCCAATCAGAACATACCCACCATTCAAAACACACTCCCACCCAATCAGAACACACTTGGTCCCCTACCCAATCAGAGCACACCTCCACAGAACACACCCCCTCTGGCAGTTTAAAAAAGAGGAACAAACAGCCACATGCTTCTCCCAGAAGAAGGAAGCTAAAGCCTGATGATGACGGATGGGATTCCGTCGAAACGTTGCACCTACACCTTTAGTTCTATGCGGGGAAAAACCCGAAAAACCAAGGATCCACATACAGGCACCCGCGAAAACCTCAGAAAACATATATATGTGTGTGTGTGTGTGTGTGTGTGTGTGTGTTTGTGTATGTGTGTGTATATGTGTGTGTGTGTGTATAATTTTTTACAATAACAATCTTTAGTGCTTTGTAAATAGTGTGTTGTCTGGGTTCATATATTTAGAACAATCAATGATAATTAATTTCTACAATTAATGTTGGTAATACAAACAAAGGAAATCCCCCTTTTTTGCTGAATTTAAACAGGAAAGAGAAATCATGTTACTTGCTACAGAGTATTGTATGTGTCTCAATGGGAATGGTGTAAAAACGTAAAGGTCTTATGTGATATGTATCATAATTAATAAATCAATCAAGGTTGGTAATGTATTTCTTGATCCTCTCTTCTTCCATTAATATTCTCCTTTTGTCTACATTAAACAAATACAATTCGTAATATTTTCAGTACATACCAAGTTGAATATAAACATTTTTAGTATTTATGCATATAATAATAACACCAACATATAACATGTTTTTAATCAGCTTGAATTTCCATTGTATTTATAAAAGTCATCTTATTAAGTCATTATATGTCCTGTTTTCAAGATTCTTATTGAAGCTTAGTTTCCCCTCAGTAGTCAGACCACCCTTATCAGTCGTAATTTTCTCAAAATTCATTCCCTTTAAATATGCAAACTTTTCATTTAAATAGACCCTCTCAATGTTTTAACATTTCATATATTCTAAAAGTATTATACTACTTATATACAGTATCTTATTTCTCTTACTATAGGGCCCCTTTACAAGCTTTATCTGTTCTTTTGGCCATATTCCAACAATATTTAATCCTATATATATGAACTGTATTCAAACAAGTGTTTATTCATATAATATTCCATTTAATAAATTGAATCACATCTCTTGACTCTAATCTTCTTCTTTTGCCAGGTTGCTTTCCAAATCAATAAGTTTGGCTTGTCAGGTTGTATTTTTGTAAGTATTGTTGGGGACAAAAAAGACAAACCAAGTAAAGTATCAGGGTTTTTTTGTCTCCCACATTTTAATGATTCTTCTGACAGTTCTTTAATCCAATTTATTAGTTCTTCAAATTTATTTTGAAGTCCTGGAGGATAAAGCATCTTTTTTGTCTTCTTCATTATAGTGAGGTTTTGCAGATTTTTTTTGCTTGTATTAAATTGTAGTTTTCTTCATTTGTAGCTTTTCTATTTAAGTCACTTTCATTTAATTTATGTTCTGTTGTCTGATTTGTTTGTTCATTCTTTGTTGTCATTTTTTGAGTGTTATTTAGTTGTAGGTTTAAATTAGAGATAAGGTAAAGGTAAAGGTTCCCCCGCACGTGCGTGCTAGTCGTTTCCGACTCTAGGGGCCGGTGCTCATCTCCGTTTCAAAGCCGAAGAGCCAGCGCTTGTCCGAGGACATCTCCGTGGTCATGTGGCCGGCATGACTAGACGCCAAAGGCGCACGGAACGCTGTTACCTTCCCACCGTAGTGGTCCCTATTTTTCTACTTGCATTTTTACGTGTTTTCGAACTGCTAGGTGGGCAGAAGCTGGGACGAGTAACAGGCGCTCACTCTGTTACGCGGCACTCGGGATTCGACCCGCCAAACTGCCGACCTTCTGATCGACAAGCTCAGCGTCCTAACGCACTGAGCCACCACGTCCCTCAAATTAGAGATATGTTCATTTATATTGTCAAACTTATTTCTAATCTCATCATGGTTTGAAATAATTATCGTTTGAATCTGTCGCAGCCTTGCCGTTGCCCATGTTCTATGGTGCCAGAAGTATGTTTCCAGCAGGGGCCCAGATGGGTGCCTTGGGATATTCATAGAGAGACTGATGGAGTTAAGGACATCTGTTAGGAGGGCCCAGCTCAGAAGCATAGTCTGTTCCAAGTTTATTTGAAGGATAAACACCTACGTGTCCATGTACATACATGTCCACCTCACTGTTTCTTGTCAGGGAAAGCCCTGTTATGCAAAGCATAGAAAATCTGAGTTCAAGCACAAATCATTGCCCTGATCCTTTGCCTTCTGCCCTGATTGGAATGTTTGGAGTTGGCAACTACAGCCTCCTGGGGGGCTTGCCGATTGGAGAAGGTTGGTGTGTGCATTTTGAATGTTCAATGTTTCTTTCCCAAGATTTGGTCCAAATCCCACTTGAAATTCCCCCTGGCAGTTTTAAGACTACCTTATTGATTCCAAAGCATGAATGGAGATTTGTGTGTATGCTAAATGCAGTGAATCACAGCTCACAACAGCCCCTAGGAGCAAAGCCAAGACCAAAGAGGCTGAGATGTGCAGTTGATCATCTTCAGGAGAATCAGACATTGCTCATCCCTGACTCAGCTTTAGTCGGTGTCAGCATTAAAGCTGTGTTGTTGGTGTGAAGCAGCAGCCTATTGTATGTTGGCTTGGATCTCTGCATGCAAACACATCTCTCCACATTAAGATGGCAAGTCACTCCCATAGATGCCTACAAGAGACGGCCACTTTGGGAGTCTTCTGAAGGACAGCAATTAGCAAGACAAGGCACCCCTTCTTTCTCGGGGTTTTTTGTTTAGCATTTGTTTTATGGGAGAAAGAGAAGAACCCCCAGCCAAAGTCTACTGTGTGTAAATTCTCATCAAGGCACACAAACGTAACACATCAGTTGGTTTTTCAGAACTTGATGACAGAAGATGCGAAGCTTCAGATCATCTGGATTGTGAAGACCCTTTTCAGTACAATTAGCCGGTGAAGACATAGATTTAGCAGCAGCAAAAATCAGGACAGAGCAGGAACAGTGATGGAAGCTATGATTGTTCTTTTCCTTATTTCTCTAGGGATCCCACCTGGCGCGTGGAGGCATCTTGCAAAGCATCAGAAAGAGAAGTAAGAATTAAAATTAGAAATGGACCGACTGGATTATCCATTATCCAAAACAGGCACAGTGTTTGATGCATAGAATTTTTTTACTGTCTCCAAATCTATGATAGAGATAATTGGATTCCAATGTGTTATTCTAGCAACAGTACATTGCATACAAGTAAACTATTCATGGATTTATTTTGCTGGGCTGAAATTATGAGACTGCCCAGGGCCTAGAGGCAATTTAATCCATCTCTGAAGCAGGATATTACACTCTTCAGGGTGCCAACTTCCCATTTGCAAAATATATGACAAAGATTCCAGCCAATTCCTAATGTTGTTTACTTTCCAGAGTCTGTGGTTGCTGTTCTGTTGCTTCCCTTGTTATGTTAGGTCTTTGGGGAATCACCACTTTGATATGCCGCTAAGTATAAAATGGTATCAAAATTGTATTATTTTAAGCTTCCTTGTGGGAACAGTTTCAGAGATTAGGGAAAAACAGAGAAAGAGATCTTGCCTGGCTAAAGAACTGATCTTGTGAATAAGCACACAGTTTTTAAATAGTCTTTTCCTTGATTTGCATGCATTTAACAGATTTAAAATAATGTGACCTTTGTGACCTCTATCCTTACAGCCAGATCCTGAAGCTGAAACTCAAAGACTTTGGCCACCTAATGAGAAGGAAGGACTCACTGGAGAAGAGCCTAACGCTGGGAAAGGTTGAGGGAAAGAGAAGAAGGGGACGACAGAGAATGAGGTGGCTGGATGGAGTCACTGAAGCAGTAGGTGTGAACCTAAATGGACTCCAGAGGATGGTAGAGGACAGGAAGGCCTGGAGGAATGTTGTCCATGGGGTCACGATTGGTCGTACACGACTTGGCAGCTAACAACAACAACAATCCTTACAGCACCATGTATTAAGGAGCTCCTTGTGCTCCTTATAAAAGTATATATTTTTATTATTTTTCACCTTTCATTTTTGTGATGCATTGCAGACTATATTCCCCCATCACATCTCTCTAAGGAATCTTATCCGCTTTTTTCCAATTGGCAACCAGCTGATGAGTTGCAAAAATAAAAAGGCTGAGGCTGTATTTTATTAGCTCATTGTTCCTCTTTCTTTAAGGCTTCTCTCCCTACACTTATGAAAATGGGCATGGGTGTTGGCACTGAAGGAAAATACTTCAGGGTCTGAAGGAGTTTCATGTCACAATAAAATAAAGACATATTTCCTGATGCTTCTACCTTGCCTTATTGCTTAAGCCACTGTAGATAAATTTATGTGCTGATGTCTGTTCAGGTGCTATTTGATAAGGCTGGATAAACTACCAGGCGACATCATGGCAAAACCAAGTTTATGAATAAACCTGAGTCTGAAATTTTAGTAACTTAAGTAAAGGAAATTCTCGGAATGTTATATGTTGGAACTTCTTAAAAAAACTTTTACTATTTTTAAACTTTAGACCAATAAAACGAACACTTAGCTGTAATGAGCCCTGGAAGCTTGAGTTGACCCCCCCCCCCTCAATGACCCATGGAGGCTTTGGTTGGCCACCAAAGAGCTGTAGAAGTTGAACCCCCAAACCCTGGAACTGGGTGTTCGGGCCAACATCATTCCACAAGTCTGAGTTCACCTGAAATGACCTCTAGTGGCTTGATTTGACCCCCAAACAAATCCTGGAAGCTTGAGTTGACCCCAGAATGAGAAATTATGTAAAGGCTGCATAGGAAGGAATGATCCATCTTCTCAGCAATACCCTGAAGACCAACAGGGTATCAATAATTACTTGCCAGATAAAAATTATGATGTAGCACATCAGGAATGAATACATTCATACCTCATTATGAATGAGAAAAGTTTGCCAACAGCTTTTCTGATTTTATTTTTTTTTGAATTATGATTGGTAATGTGTAATTTAAAAAAGAAGTACAAATGTGGCACACAAACATACACATTTTGTTGTATTTAATGGTTTCTTGGGCTCTTTGAATTTAGTGCCCTCACAAATCATGTTCTCTGATGAGAAAACGCAGCATGTAAATATTAAATAACGGGAGGACTTTTGCTTCTCTCGAGTAATGATTGATTGGCCTAATTGGCAATTCCCTTTTGGAAGTCCCAACAAGAAGAGGTTAACATGTACCAACAGCCCTGGTGCCTAGGTTGGTGCTGGGGCCCAACCCTAGAAGACATCCAGAGCAACTTATATCTATCTTTTCAATGGAGCTTCTGATACACTGGCCGAGTTTCTTCTGAATCTGGAAGGCCACGTCTGCTCAGTCTCGTTTGAAGTCTATTGGGTTGCACACAAACCTGTGTTGGATTTTCCCCTTGAAATAGCTTCCAGAATGGGCTTCATCACTTCTTTTCTGTTGAACCAAATTTTGCCATTATTGTTTATGTCTTGGGCAAATTCAAGGTAGACAGGATTTGTGGACAATTTCATTTGTTGACTATAATTACCAAATCCATCAATACTTGATATAAGCACAAACCTGACTCAAAACTCTTGAGCTCAGGATTTTGTTTTGAGTATCAGATTTAAGCTGAGCTGAACTTTGTTGAATGATAATCTGTCTCTGGCAATAAAAAAAGCTACCCTGCTTATCACAAAGCAGGAGATAAATCAGAGAGAAAGCCTTCAAAAATAAAGGCTCGCATCTGAATGTTCAATTCATAGTTCTTCCTGGAAGTAAATTTGATTATTTATTCTGTCCTCAACTCATAATTATGTGCATACACCCAAACAAGCGCACTTGGGTGGAACCATTTTTACCCCTCAGCTTCTCTGTTCAGTGCTACATTGATAAATTGTTAGTTTTAAAACAGGTTGCAATGTGTAATTAGATTATGCATATTATACGAAGGAGCAGATTGAGCTGTTTTCTGCTACAGGACAATCTCTACTTCCTACCATCTGTGTTACTGAGGCTAAACATCATGTCATCACCTGGCACTTATTTTCTCTGACTAGAAATTCAGATTGTATCTTTAAAAAAAAAGCCATCTGATTTCTGTTTTCTTTCCTTCAGAGTATGCCCTGAATAGGGAAAGTGGCTTTGTATTTGTCCCAAACGGCTGGCCATCACAAAAAGTAAGCACACAATATGTTCAAAAGTGTCTGGACAGAGGGTGGCTCTCAGGATGTCATTTATTAAATTAAATTTACTACGTTTATTAAATGCTTCTGATTTTCGAATGGCAATACACATTACACAGGAAGCTTCTTTCTCCTTTCTGGTTCCTGGTTAAAATTGTTTTATTTATGAAAGCATATTAAGGTATAAATGTTCTATAATTTAACTGTATCTTTACACTGCTGTATCTATTTTTAATCATACAATATATTGCAGTGTATGTGGCATTATTTGGTTTAATTTCTTTTTAACTTTCCGTCTGTTACATCTCAGCCTGAAAGCATGTGATGCAAATGTGTATACCCATTTGAGGAATATATATACTGGAGCTGTCCGTGCTTCACAAACAATTTAGAAGGAGTTGTTATGTACTGGGTTCATTGCTCAATGATGAAAACGAGGCAAGTGAGTTCAGCAAAGATCATTGTTTATTGCTTGCAGGATCTGAACTGAAAAACCGGGCTGCAAAAGCAGCAATTTATACCCTGGACTCTAGGCGGCGGCCAATAGGTTTAAAGCAACCTATTGCCACCCTAGAGGCAACCAATAGCGGCCACATGATGTTCCCTTAACAAAACAAGCCCAATACTTTACACCCCTCCCCCCTAGAATGGACAAACATTATAGCAACAAAAGAAAAGGTATAACAATAGTGTGAGTTAATATGTTTCCATCCTAGCTAATACTAGTGATTCCTAGCTAGCAGCACAATAAAGGTACATACACATTATAGCCCTGAAAACTGTCCAGGGGCCCTGGTACCTCTCCTGGTCGGATCTTCCGACTGGCGACTCAACGGCCAGTCCCTCTGGCGACCTCTGCAGACAGACGCGATGTGGCCTGTCTTCCTTCAGGGCCAGCACGTGGCTGTTCGGAACCTACAGTCCAAGTGTTGATGGCGGCCACCACAACCTGGACATCTAAGGAAGGGATCTGCCTTGTAAGTGGCCTCATGTTGCTTGTTTCTGCTATGCTGTTGGTTGAGTTGTCTGTGTAGCTTGTCAACTTCTGTGTCGTCTTCAGGGTCTTCTGTGTGTTCGGTGTCCTTGTGGTGGACGGTTTCTTCGTGTTGTGCAGTTTTGGCAGGCCGCATGGCTCGTATGGCCCCACCGGTGGCTTTGTCCGCCATGACTTCTGTTAGGCATATGGTGTTAGCCTACAATGTTGGGTTGAAAATATATTAACCATAATGCTATGTCTTTAAGTTGTTAATTGGCCAATGGGTGTGTAAGTGTTCTCATGGCCATAAGAGGAAGCTAGGAACGTAGCTTCTCTCTCTCTCTGAATTCACTGATCTCTACTATTACTGTTTTTGCTCTGCTGTTGGTTTACTACTGTTGTAACCTAAACTGTGTATTGACCTCTGGACCGGTAAGAAGACTTTGTAGCTTTGGACTGTTGCTATTGTGTATGATCTTGGACTGTTTATTTTTTGACTGTGCATTTTTGTTCTTACACCACCTCAAAAGTAAACTACTTTTTACTTTTATAACTCTGTGTATTCTTGTGTGACTTTTTACTGCTCTCAGTACCCTTCCTTGTCTGTGCAACTCTTTGGTAGCACAAGGAGACCCTGCACACTAAATTCCTTAACAACTTCCTTCTGTGCATCTGAAAACGATAGAATCTCTTTGGTGAAGAGCTTCTGCTGTAGCTCTCGATTGCAGAGACCACAGACAAGCCAGTCTCGTAGTCTCTCCTCGACGTCGGAGAACTGGCACAGGCATGCGGCCTGCCTCAAGGCCGCGATGTACTCAGCTGCAGTTTCACCTGGTTGCTGTAATCTTTGCTCGAATGCATAGCACCAAGCGATTACTGATAGCTTGGGCTGGAAGTGGTCTCCAAGCTTCTTCTTCAAGTCTGCGAATAATATGGACTCCAAAGGCGTTGGCACGAACAGGTTCTCTGCTATGTTGAACGTTGCTGGGCCACACACACAGAGGAGCATGGCATCCTTTAGTCCGTCCTCGGCGACCTGGTTCACTTGAAGGTAGTTCTCGACCCTGGACAGGTACGAGGACCACTCTTCTGGCTGCTTGATGTTGAATTCTTCCAGCTTTCCAACCTTAGCCATTTCTGCTGGTCTTCGTGGCTGGTGCTTGGCATCTTTGAATCCTGGTCCTCCATTGCCCAGGGACTGGTCCTTTGGACGTGTGGTCATTAGCGTGGCTGTGCTAGCAGACCGTAGGGGGGGGGAATTGCTTTTCCCGCCAGGCGTACGCTGCCTCTCCCCTAGTGACTTTCAGCTTAGTTGAAGGAGCAGGATCCCACCTTCATCACCAGTGTTATGTACTGGGTTTGTTGCTCAATGACGAAGACGAGGCGAGTGAGTTCAGCAAAGAACATTGTTTATTGTTTGCAGGATCTGAACTGAGAATCCGGGCTGTGAATGCAGCAATTTATACCCTGGACTCTAGGCGGCGGCCAATAGGTTTAAAGCAACCTATTGCCGCCCTAGAGGCAACCAATATCAGCGCTGAAGACGGGTTGTCTGAGGAGCTGGGAGCCGTTAGCCAGCTTCCCTGCTCAAGCAATCTCCCAGCAATTACCCACATGGTGTTCCTTTAACAAAACAAGCCCAATACATTACAGGAGTGATCTGGGCCTGCAAGGAAGGGCAGGGCCCCCAATGTTACCCATTTTTAGTCCTTCTGCTGTCACTAAATAGTTTAGTTTAGTTTAGTTTTATTGTATTTGTATACCGCCCTTCTCCCGAAGGACTCAGGGCAGTTGTCAGGTCTGCCATCTTCAGCTTCTTCACTTCACTGGCATCCTGCCATAAAATGCAGGGGAGGGCAGAAAGGCAGAAGGCACAGTTCAGGCATGGGAATGAGAAGACAAATGTGGGAGGGGAGACACATTGACAAGAACCAGAAATGCCAAACCAGCATGAACCAGCTGCCAAGGACACCTGGCCTGGGAACAGAATGCAAAACTACATCGAGAGGTGCCAAGCATCCAAGCAGTTCCCAAAATGTCAAAATGGCATACTCTTGGACACTGGTGGACTGGTCAAGGGGGAGGGGAGGGCCAGTAAACAGGGAAAAGTATAAACTTGGCACAGGAATACTCAGATCTAGCTTTACTTTCGGTACAACCACTTACAGTAACTGTAGTAAAAGAACCTATCACTTCAATCAAATGGAATCAAGGAGCTTCGCTTCCTAGACATCTAAGTTGGGGCCAGTCTGACAACTGCATAGTGTGTTGCCAACAAGCTACAATCCTGAGATTTTTCACGTCCTGCCACTGAGTAGAGTAGCTTTTCCAAGAGAGGCCAAGCTTGCCCACCAGTATCCCAAGAACACCCAGTGATCAAAAGCAATCAAGCTAGGCCATCCCAAAAGAGGATGTCTGTATCCATTCTTCCAAGTTCTTCTCAAGAGAGACCGAATTTTTCCAGTGTGTCCTGGCACACTGCAAAATACGCATTATTCAAATAGACATAAATCATGGTCTAGAATTGATATGATACGGACATCCCCGGAACTTAGCGTGATGATACAAGGAACAGTGATAGAAACTAATATCTGGGCAGATCACAATCCAATAAAGATGACAAAGGAAATGGACTTCTTTTTTAAAATAAATAAGAAAGAAGAGACGTCACTTCAAAATGTGTGGGGCACAGCTAAAGCATATTTCAGAGGGCTGGCTATAACCTATACTGCTAAAGAGAATAAAGAAAGGAAACAACAACAGTTAAAAGTTTTTATTTTATTTTTTATTTTAATCCCATTTATATCCCGCCCTTCTCCGAAGACTCAGGGCGGCTTACAATCTAAGAAGCACAAATCAATGTGCTTAGCAATAGCCTTCATTCTATGTATATGCCTGCTTATTAGGGCTTTCGCCCCCCCCCCAAGCGGCATTATTACAAAGTCAGCTTATTGCCCCCAACAATCTGGGTCCTCATTTTACCTACCTCGGAAGGATGGAAGGCTGAGTCAACCTTGAGCCTGGTGGGACTCAAACCTGCACTAATTGCAGGCAGCTGGTGTTACTTAAGGAGGCATTAGCCCACTGCTCCACCAAGGCTCCACTTGAAGTTGAAGGAAGAATTTAGAAAATTAGAATTGGAAGCGCAAATATTTATTTATTTATTTATTCGGTTTATATGCCGCCCTACTCCCAAAGGACTCAGGGCGGTTTACAAGGCAAAATTTAAAAACAATACAATATAAAATAAAAATGAAATTAAATTAAGTCTAGCCGCAAAAAAATTAAAATCACAATTTAAAACATTAAACCCCTCAGTCCAGGCCAGATAGACCCACGAAAGAAAATACTTAAAGAAAATACTTAAGAAGCAAATGGAGGTAACAAAACATAAACTAAACTTAGTAGAGGCAGAAATAATGGCTCAACAGAATAAAAGGGCTAAACAGAACTTTTTTGAAAAATGCCAATAAAACCGGGGAGATGGTTAGCATATAGACTGAAAAGGACTTTAAAAGTTTCCAACCTGGCGGAAATGGCAAAGATCTCAGCGTACTTGAAAGACCATTCGCAACAGAGATATATTGTGGAGTGGAAAAAATGGATTGATTATATTCAGAATAAATATGGGACTAAAAAGTTTCACTTAGCATTTGAATAAGTATTGATGTGATATTTATATTGCTTGTAGTTATTTTATAAGAGTTAAAGTGTGATAGATTTAAGAGTTATTGTTGTTTGCATATGGTAGATTATGATTGTTTCTACTGTTATACCTTGTATTTAGCTCTGGGAAGTCGGGGAGGGGGGAGGGGGAGGGAGGGAGGTGTTGGGGAGGGTTGGGAAGAGGGGAGGGGGTTGGGAGGGGTTTTGTTTTGTTAAAAATAAAATATACTGTAAAACTTTTCAATAAAAAAAAGAAAAAAAACTGATAAACAAGTTGCAAGACTCAAAAGGTGAATTACAGTTTCAAGATGACACAATTAAAAAAAAACAATATCAAAGACTTTTACGAGATATTTTACAATGCGGAGGCAACTTCAAAAGAAAAAAATACAGCAGTGCCTAAAAAAAGCAGACTTACCAAAATTTCCAGAAAATATGCAAAACATATTAAATGGGAAAAATCCATGATGGAGATAACAGAGGCCATTAAAAGGCAAAAAAAATGATAAGAGTCCGGGCCCAGATGGATTACCTGCCAAGCTCTACAAATCATTACAAGATATATACTAAGTCAGTGGTCATTCTTCACGGTCACATCAAGCCTGTGCCATCTTGGACTTTTTGAGTACCTCTCACCCTGGATGTTGCTGCCAGTTGCTATGGCAGAAAGGGCCAGACGCATCCTTGCAAGCATTTACAGGAAATCTGACGTGATAGAGAGGAAGGATATTTGAGGAAAGAAACGTAAAGATGAGGAGAAGAGATCCATCATATTAGACAATTAATTCAGCTCATTATCTGGCTTCACACATGTCTCCCTGCCAGGTGAAGGTTAATAGAAAGTTTATGAAACTTGGAATGCAATTAAGTCTCTGAGGAGCACACAGTTAGGAGCTGTGGCAGTTTCCATGGTAACCAGAGGGCTTAAAACCAGCAACAGAAGATTAACTTGAAGGTTGGTGTTTTTTTTTTAGAGTACATTAAAAATAGCTCTCCGCCAATGTTTCTCTTACTGGAGAATGGAATGGATCAATGACTCCATTTGGTATGGTGTTTACACACAGAAGTAACCAAACCATAGCTGTGGCAACCAATAGCCATAAAATATTTTCTTGAAAACAGCTCAACTGCTTATTAGAATGTCAACAGATCATAACCTTTGAATCTGTGGGTTTTGCAGCTGCGGGGCGCATGAGATGAACAGAAAGTTGAACAGCTATCAGGACCTTCATGCAAGCCAACAGCATCAGCACACACAACAAAGCTGCTCCAGCAGAATTTTTGGTCAAAGAAAGTCAGCAATTAGCAGCATCTGGCAAACCTTACTTAGTCTCAGAATTTAAGCAGAATTGGGCCTGGTTCATACTTGCATGGGAGACCTTCGGGAAATTCTAGAGTCTAAGATAGCCTGGGCACTTGGTGGGGTAGCAATGAAGATCCTAGAAAATTTATCCAGATGTTACGCTGATGTCTATGCCTACAAAGATCCGTGGAGGCAAAGGTTTTCCACATGACTCTACTTAAAGAAGCAGGATAACAAGAGTATTCCTGAGAATATTATGGACAGCCAAGGAAAAAAATCACATGAATCATCAGACAAAACCTGGCATTCGCATTTGAGGAGGCACAAATGATTTGATTTAAATTATTATTATATTTTGAGGGACACAGTGGCTCAGTGGGTTAGGACGCTGAGCTTGTTGATCAGAAGGTCGGCAGTTTGGCGGGTCAAATCCCGAGTGCCGCATAACAGAGTGAGCGCCTGTTACTCGTCCCAGCTTCTGCCAACCTAGCAGTTCGAAAGCACCTAAAAATGCAAGTAGAAAAATAGGGACCACTACGGTGGGAAGGTAACAGCATTCCGTGCGCCTTTGGCGTCTAGTCATGCCGGCCACATGACCACAGAGACGTCCTCGGACAAGCGCTGGCTCTTCGGCTTTGAAACGGAGATGAGCACCGGCCCCTAGAGTTGGAAACGACTAGTACGCATGTGCGGGGGAACCTTTACCTTTATGCCCACAAAGATCCGTGGAGGCAAGGGTTTTCCACATGACTCTCCTTAAAGAAGCAGGGTAACAAGAGTATTCCTGAGAACATTATGGACAGCCAAGGGAAAAAAATCACATGAATCATCAGACAAAACCTGGCATTCACATTTGAGGAGGCACAAATGATTTGATTTAAATTATTATTATATTTTAGGCACATTATGTGAAGGTCTCAGGAAATCTATAGTGGAAGGGAAGCAAAGGATAGCCATCAAGAGAGTAGATGGACTGATGAGAGAGGTCTCCCAAAGGAGCTGCTAAGAGTTGGCATTGACTTGATGACATGTATTAAATCAACCATCCTGGCAGAAGGCAATGGTGATCCATTTCTGCATTGCTGCCAAGAAAACCCCTTGGGTTCTGTCTGTAGAGTTTCCTTGGATTAACTTCACTTGAAAGATTTCTCTTTTACATGTGAAAGGCAATGTTCCCATGGATTGTCTGGGCCCAATCCAAGCAAGCTCAGAGTACTCTGAGAATCACCTAAAGTAGGGACTTGGGAGGAGTTTGGGCACAACATTTGGAGAGTCCCATATAAGGCAAGTTCCTCTATAACTCTGAACCCAACACAAGGCGTCATCCTGTCTGTATAGGATTCCTCACCAGCAGAACAGAGGAAACTGGATTCATGCCAAAGTTTTTTGTGTTTCAGGAAAGTTTAGTTCCCTCCCTCTGTTCAATGATTTGGCCAAAGAGATTAACCTTGTCACTTACTTTGAAATTTCTCTGCTTTGGCTTAGTGCTTTTGGAGATCTACTCTACCAGCAAAAGTCTTCCTTGGGGGGGGGAGGAAGATTGTCAGATTAAAGAGGACTTCAGTCTGACAGACAGAAAAAGAAGAAAAGGTGTCTCAGAAGTACGTAATGAGTATGCTATTTTTGATCTATCCGGGCTAGCCTTGAAGAACTTGCTAAAGAAGAGGAAAAAAGAGGATTTCATCCTTGTGTTGCCTTAGCAACAAGTAGATGCTCGGTCTCTTCCTGAGCGGGTTGTCAAAACAAGCCTGTCTGTACACCAGGGCTCCTGATGAGAAGAGTCGTGCAGAGGAAATTAACAGGGAGGAGGGAATTCAGCTTTGGTGGGTTCTTCTCTGGACTCTGGCTCCCTCTGAACCTGACTTTTTAAAGCCAAAGGAAGTCACCAGAAGCAGGATCGAGAGTCCTTTGTGGCTTTCATTCTTGGGTGAAAGAGAAAGAAAGTCAGGGCCGATTGCCTTCTCCTGAAGACAGTGGGGCTTATCCAGCTATAATAGGTAATATCTTCTTGCAGAAACGTGGTGGGTGTATGTCAGGGCACCTTAGTAGTTTATGGTGAGAAGCACCCCCCCACCCCCCCAATTCTAAGTGCAAAATTCAGGCTTTCCAATCTTGCTCTAACTTAAGGCACAGAAAGGAACCTTGCATCACGCCCTGACTTCTGCCTCATTTTGTCAAATGTTATGGGTTATCTTGGAATTGATTGCAGCTCTGCTAAGACAGGGTTACATGGGAAGGATTCCTTAGCTTAGACCAGGGGTGTCAAACTCAATTTCATTGAGGGCCACATCAGAATTGCGGTTGCCCTCAGGGGGCTGGGTGGGTGTGGCCTGGGTGGGCATGGCCTACTAGGTGGGCGTGGCTAGAGTGGGTATGGCCTACTGGGTGGGTGTGGCCAGCTCTACATCATTCGCATCAAGGGTGCCTATGGGGGCCTGGGCAGGAGTGGGACAGATCTGAGGGTCTCTGGCAGAAGGAGGGTCTCTGGGCCAGGGCCAAGGCAGTGGGGGCCGTTCCCTCACTGTTTCCAGGATGGCTTCGCGGGCCGCATGAAACCACTTTGCGGGCCAGATATGGCCCCCGGGCCTTGTGTTTGACATGTCTGATTTACAACTATACGTCGCACACTAAAAAAATGTTTGCTTGGAGTTACTTGCCAATGAGGATGGACCATCTTATTATAGCCCTATGGAGGTACTTCTTAATATATGAGTGATGGAAATGGAGAGAGCTCACTTCTGGTCTCCTGAACACACTGATTCTTTTTAAGATGTCTTGAAGAGGAAATTGGTAAAGATTTTTTACTTGCATTCCAGCCTCTGCACAGAGACTTCTATGTAGAGCTAGATCAGGCAAAAGAAGGCTACCAAAATAGCCAAGTCACTCAAGGAACTTTCTTACGCAAAAAGCCTAGAAATTTGATACTCTTTAACTTGGAAAAAATGACATGTGAACAGGGAACAGAGCTAAAGCTAACAACATACATGACATGGAAATGCTTTTTCCTCTCAAAACAATGTAACCAAAAAACTGAATTTCATTGAGGGCCATATCAGCATTGCGGTTGCCCTCAGGGGGGCTGGTGGGTGTGGCCTGGGTGGGCGTGGCCTACTGGGTGGGCATGGCTAGAGTGCGTATGGCCTACTGGGTGGGCGTGGCCAGCTCTACATCGTTCGCATCAAGGGTGCCTATGGGGGCCCGGGCAGGAGTGGGGCAGATCTGAGGGTCTCTGGCAGAAGGAGGGTCTCTGGGCCAGGGCCAAGGCAGTGGGGGCCGTTCCCTCACTGTTTCCAGGATGGCTTCACGGGCCGCATAAAACCACTTTGCAGGCCGGATCTGGCCCCGCGGGCCTTGTGTTTGACATGTCTGGCTTAGAGTATTTGTTGCATGCCTATGCATAGACTGAACAGCAAAACAAACAAATGCAAATCTGTGTATCTCTGTTGCTGTTGGGAGATCCATCCTTCAAGGTTTACAAAAAGATTGCCTTGGAAGACCAGCCTACACCAAATCTCCCTTCCTCTGCCACACAATAGAATAGAATAGAATAGAATAGAATAGAATAGAATAGAATAGAATAGAATAGAATAGAATAGAATAGAATAGAATAGAATAGAATAGAATAGAATAGAATAGAATAGAATAGAATAGAATAGAATAGAATAGAATAGAACAGAACAGAACTGGAAGGGACCATGGAGGTCTTCTAGTCCATCCCCCTCCTCAAGCAGGAGAACCTATACCATTTCAGACAAATGACTGTCTAGTCTCTTCTTAAAAACTCGAGTGCTGGAGCAGCGCCCACAATTTCTGGGGGCCAGCTGTTCCACTGGTTAATTGTCCTCACTGTTAGGAAGTTTCTCCTTAATTCCAGATTGTTTCTCTCTTTGGTCAGTTTCCAACCATTGTTTCTTGTCCTGCCCTCTGGTGCTTTGGAGAATAATTTGATGCCCTCTTCATTGTGGCAGTCCCTCAAATACTGGAATACAGCTATCATGTCACCCATTTCTTCTTTTCTCTATACTAGCCAAATCCATGTCTTGTAGCCGTTCTTCATATGTTTTAGTCTCCAGGCCTTTGATCATCTTAGTTGCTCCTCTCTGAACTTTTTCCAAAGTCTCAACATCTTTTTTGTAGTATGGTGACCAAAATTGGTTGCAGTATTCCAGGTGTGGTCTTACTAGAGTTTTATAAACCGGTACTAATACTTTGCATGATCTTGATTATATCTCTCTGTTTATACAAACCAGGATTGTATTAGCTTTTTTGGTTGCTCCTGCACACTGCTGGCTCACAGTCAAGTGACTGTCCACTAGGACAGGGCTTTTCAACCTTTTCACCCATCGTAGCACTTTTAGGATATGGCAACATCCGAGTACCACCAGTCGCCTAGCAAGGTGTCAAAAACTTGACCAAAAAAAAAGGTAGTCCTCAACTTACAACAGTTCATTTAGTGACTGTTTGAAGTTACAATGGCACTGAAAAACGTGCCCCCAAAGCCACAGCCAAGAAGACACCTGCCTGCCTGCCCGGCGGCGCTCTGCCTCCTGTTTGAGGTTTTCATTGTTGTGAGCTTTTCTGTTGAGGATTGGCAGCGGGGGTGGGGTGGGGGGTGTTTGGTTTTTATTCCCCCCCTCATCTGCTGGGTTGTTGCAGCAGGTTTTGGTCACTTCACATGACCCTGGGACACTGTGACCATCATAAATATGAATCAGTTGCCAAGCATCTGAATGTAAATCACAAGACCCTGGAGATGCTGCAACATTCCAGCTGATCGGCGCTTCTTCTGGGCTCAAGCAGAAGCACCAGGATCAGTGCTGCTTTCCAGCTGATTGGCGCTTCTTCAGGGCTCAGCGGAAGCACCAGGATCAGTGGCAAGCTTCAGCTTGAGCCTGGCGCTGATCCTGACGCTTCCACTGAACCCTGACAGTCCCAAAGAAGCACCGATCAGGTGGAAAGTGGCACTGATCCTGGCACCTCCACTGAGCCCTGACAGCCCTGCAGCTCCAGCCATCTCTCGCTCAGGCTTGTGCGGTGCTGCCAATGGTTCAGCTCATTCCTCTCCTCCACTACCTCTTTTCTAGGATGATCGCGTACCACCAGCCAGGTGCCAATGTAGCACAGGTGGCACCCGTACCACTGGTTGAAAAGCCCTGCCTTAAATGATACGCCATCTCCTTGGAGACTTAGGCGGGTTACAATAAAACCCACCCCAAAAGGCTGCAATTCCTTCCAAATTATATGTAGACTAGAATTCCCAAAATTCCCAGGCACCATGAGGCTCTCCAAACATGCCCATAGGTTACTAGATTGGGAGGAGGATGATATTGGTCCCCTAATCTCAGGATGAAAAGTTGCCCACCACTTTGAAGACTTGCACTAGGACTCCAAGGTCCCTCACACAGTTACTGTTTTTGAGCCAGGTCTCGCCTAATTGGTTCAAGTTGTCTTGTGTTGTCCACAATATTGGTACCTCAAGAATTGTCAGCCTTTGAGGTGGGCCAGGTCAAGGAACAGACACCACAAGCACTGTGGGAACTCTGCTTCATTCCTACAGAGTATAAAAAAAACAAAATCTTGAAAGCCTGGAAGAGTCTTTCTTTCCTCTTTTATCTCAAAGAGAATTAAGACTGAGTAGTCTTGGGTTTCTTCCTCACATACTTTCAGGGCTGATCTGGTCTTTACCTAGCAATTATTGAATTTCTTCTTAAAAATCATTTCTATACTCCTCCTTGAAAATGGCCCAAACAGAACTAAGGGATGAGTGGAGAAGCATCAGCATAAGGCTGCCATTGTGGCATGCATCCCCTCCCCTGCCCAATTCTTGTCAGGTCTAGTCTTTGTTTTGGCAACGTATTATGGATTGTAAAGCTGAGGTTAAATAAGTAGACATTTAATGACATAGCTTTCTCTTCAAGGGAAAGGAAGTCTGGGCCTCAATCACAACTCAAAAAACAGATCTGGAAGCTGGAAGGAGAAAATTTCCCCACTGCTCATCATTCTACTGGACAGCTTTGATAGATCCCATTTATATTTTCTGAAGAACTATGTGCAGCTGGGTGGTGGTGGGGGGGGGGGAGGAAAAGAACCCGGAGAAGCACAGAATTGCAGAAGCAGCTCTTGAGCGTGGCATTTACAGAGCATCTTCTCAACTTGTCCAGTGAAACCATGACAAGTTTTTAATTTTAATTTAATTTAATTTTAATCCCATTTATATCCCGCCCTTCTCCGAAGACTCAGGGCGGCTTACAATCTAAAGCACAATGTGCTTAGCAATAAGTGATTTAAGTGATTTATTTTGTTGTGGGGAGGTTGCAGGGGAAAGGATAGGATTTGTTGGGCAAAACATTAAATAAGAGTTGTAGAATAAATAAAAAGAGGGAGGAATGAAACCTGATAGTAGGGATTCCTGTCCAAAAAGAAGGAGAAAGAGGAAATCATATTACCAATGTAGTTTTTGTTTGTTTAGCAGTTTCCCACTTCCGTCAAAAATAAATTTGTTCCATCTTCTAATACTTCAAATGGAAAGGATACATTAGCCAGTTTGTCTTCTGTTTTCAACATGCTGTCAAGGGTTCTTCAAAGGATGCACAAATTATGTAAAGAGCAGGCATTTATAGCCAAATGTCTGCTTGAACTCTCTGCATAGCTTGCACTGCCTGTAGTATTATTGGAAAATAACTGTTTTTGGATAGTATAAATCAGAACAGAGGGTGCTTGACATGGAAACTGACGAATTTGCCCCAGAAAAGGATTAATGCTTTGCAAATCGTAACCTCAGACTGACCCTGTTTTCCCAGAGCTGTGAGCACAAAGATTAAAAACACAACATTGCCACCGCATGGACGGAAGGCGCCAGACAGCTCTGGGCATCCTCTGTGGAAGTTCATTTTCCTCTGTCTGTTGTGTGAGGTCTTGAGGTGGCGAGGCAGGATGGACAATCTGTGGAAAAGCAACAAATGTTTTTTTTTAAAAAAAAAGCTGTAGGATGAAGGCAGTAGAGACCGCTTTCAAATGAAATGTGTAATTGTTGAACTGGAAGATCACAATCGGCCAAAACCCCTATCTGTGCCTCTATTCTAACACGCTGCTTTGTATTTATGGAGATTCAAGTCATGGTTCCCAAAGTTGCTTTTTCTTTTAAAATTTTTTATTAAGTACAAAAATTTAAAAACATTGACTGTAGTGTATCATCTTTGACATACAGTATATCTTTGTCTGATCATTCCATATTGGTAACATTGCATGTAGTACATTAGAAAGTAACTATTACATATTTGTATACCACTATACATTCCCAATTAACCTTTTCCTACTTATATCCATTCTATCGACTTCCTTCTTTTTTCCCTCCATTTGTAAAATTTATTCCATACTATGTAGTGTTCTGTTTCATCCTGATCTTTTAGTTCTTTTGTCATTTTGTCCAGTTCTGCGCAATAGAAGATTTTCCTTATTAGCGCATCTTCGCTAGGAGCCTCAGCTACTTTCCAGTTTTGAGCAAGCAAAATTCTTGCTGCCGTTATGACATGTATGATTAAGTATGTATTGCCTTTGTTTATGTTCTTTTCTAAAATTCCTAATAATAGTGTCTCTGGTTTGTATTGAATTTTTTGACCCGTTATTTCCATTATCCATTTCCATACCCTGAGCCAATAAGTCTGTACTTCTTTGCAAGCCCACCAAACATGAAAATATGTGCCCTTTTCCTTCTTACATTTCCAGCAGGTTGGTGAGTAACCACTATACATTCTTGCAAGTCTGGCCAGCAACTGGCAGAGGCAACTGGACTTTCAAGAAGCAACTGGACTTTCTTTGTTTTTCCTTGAAGACTTTTCACTTCTCATCTCAGAAGCTTATTCTGCCCTGACCTGAAGAACTGAAGAAGTTTCCTGGAGGAAAAAGTGAAACGTCTTCAAGGAAAAACAAGGTAAGTCCAGTTGCCTCTTGAAAAAAGCACCTTTGGGACACGTCACGTTGTCGATGGCCATGCAATGAGTTGATCTCCAGCTCCCTGTTCTGTACCAGCCTGCTACCGGCCCTGCAGAAAAGGCAGGGACAACCCCTTTTACAAGAAGGCAAGAGGCTGGAATTACGCCTGCCAAATTTATTACCACAAAAACAAACGGAACAAGACAAACCAAGAAACAGGAGCTTTAAGAAACATGAACTATCCAAGCGGTTGCCTTCAGCAAACCAGCCCTCCCCACACATTCCCCTTATATAGAGTTCAGGGCGTGGCTTCTCTCTGCCTCCTTCCGAGAAGCCCCATTGCCTTCCTCTGTTTACTCTTAACTGACTGCCTCCTGCGTCGGGCGTCCTTGAACAGGGCCAGCTGTGGGTCATCTTCATCCACGCTGTCAGGCTCACACAGCTGGGTCTCCGTGGTGACCAAGTGGGAGGGGCCTGGCTGAGGGCTCTCATTAGCAAGATCTTCAACCCCCTCAGCAAGGTCTTCAACACCCCCCTCCTCCTCCTCTGAGTCGTCCGACCCAACTGCCGAACCCACAGGCTGACCCTGAATCACAACACTCCCTATTCTGTGACTTGGAGCCTCAATGTCTTAGCAGGACAGCTGGGTGAGAAGGGTCGGGCAGATTAGACATCATGGATTTCCTCTATCTTTCACTCCTCCGATCTAAATAACAGTTTAACCAGCAGCTCACCCTATGGTCAGTTTTTCCAGATCAAGGGACAGACACTGAGAGAAAGCTATGCACGGGAAAGCAGATTGAAAAGCGAGGTTAGAATATTCCTCAGTAGTTTTCACATTGCTCTCCCACTGAACAAATTAGCTTTCCAATCAATATTGATTCTATAATTGCAATATAATAAACTTCATTCTACTCTTAAATCAGATTAATTATGGAGATTAGGCATGCTTGATTTCATACAGCGGGCGAATTAATTAAATCTCAGTTGCCCTGAACCACTGTATTTGTTACATTCCACTCGAACATCATTTTAAAAATAATATTAATGAAATAAGAGCTAAGTGCAGGGTTTGGGAATTGTCGTTATCTCTCTTGAGGTTGGGGAGGGATCCCTTTATAAATTGGGGCCAATATGGAAATAGATCTAAAATCACCATCACCGAAGTATTCCTAGTTTCTCTTTTTAATCTGCAACAGGAAAATTAGTTCAAAATCCAGCTGTTTGGATGGATGGATGGATGGATGGATGGATGGATGGATGGATGGATGGTTGTTTTATTGTTCTGAAATAGATGATTTTAGCTCTCCCTGTGAGGAACATTAAAAATCAATCCTCTTTTTTTAAAACCTATATTCACTGTGCACATACCTGCCACAAATGACTGCGCAGCCTAGGGAGATATTAAGTTAGATGAAGGGAGATCCATGGTCATATCTAGAAGTGGTCCAACAGTGGGTGCTGCAATGCTGGAGGATTTCAAGAGACTGGACAACCATTTGTTTGAAATGGTGTAGGGCAGACATGTCAAACACAAGGCCCGGGGGCCGGATCCGGCCCGCAAAGTGGTTTCATTTGGCCCGCGAAGCCATCCTGGAAACAGTGAGGGAACGGCCCCCACTGCCTTGGCCCTGGCCCAGAGACCCTCCTCCTGCCAGAGACCCTCAGATCTGTCCCACTCCTGCCCAGGCCCCCATAGGCAGCCTTGAGGCAAACTATGTAGAGCTGGCCATGCCCACCCAGTAGGCCATACACACTCTGGCCACACCCACCCAGTAGGCCACGCCCACCCAGGCCATACCTACCCAGCCCCCTGAGGGCAACCACAATGCTGATGCGGCCCTCAATGAAATTGAGTTTGACATCCCTGGTGTAGGGTCTCCTGCTTGAGCAGGGAGTTGGACTAGATGACCTCCTAGATCCCTTCCAAAACTCTGTTATTTGGTTCTTCTGGTCTTCTTGAGGGGCTCTTACCTGGGACTGCTCTTCCACTGGGGAAGAGCTTGAGCTCTTGCTGGAGCTCTCCAGAAAGAGGTCCTCATGGTGCTGAAGCATGTGCAGAAGCATGGCATTACAAAGGGTTTGCTTTTTGTATGCCAAAGGGCCACAAGGAATTCTAGAAAATATAAACCAAAATGATACTTATGGCAGTAGTAAGGATGAGGAGGACAAGGAGGATGGAAAGCCATAAGTTTAATGTTTCCCAAACTAGGTTATGTTTGAAGATGCTCTGTCCAAACTCAGCCCTCGCCTCCTTTGCTTTCTACCTAACACGATTTAAAAGCCTCATTTTCTTGAATGGAAAAACCTCAGTGACGACAGGGAAATAAATGAACGATTTTGCCAACAACCACTTTCCATTTGATAGCAACACCAATAGTGCTCAGGCTTATAGTGCTGCTTCATAGTGCTTTACAGCACACTGTCTGGGCGGTTTACAATGTATACATTATTTGCATATTGCCCCCAACAATCTGGGTCCTCTTTTTATTTACTTCGGAGGGATGGAAGGCTCAGTCAACCTCAAGCCTCATCAGAATCGAACTCCAGACTGTTTGCAGAGTTAACCTGCAATGCTGCATTCTAAGCACTCTGCCACCGTGGCTCCTTTTGATCCCGACATTTGACCCCCAACAATAAGAAATATTAGGATGTTTGGCTTTGCTATGGATTCTTGAGAGACATTACTGGAGAAAATACAAGAGTCTACATGTCGTGGGAGATGCAGTTTGGATCTCAAAATGGTATCATACTTTGCTGTTATCCGATGTGCATCTTCAAACGCCCATTTAGATTCCAGAGCCAAACATTAAATTATTGCATGTTCTAATCAAGTGATCCTGTAATATCTCCAGTTTCGTTCAGGAAGGATAATTGGATGATTAGACCATTCAAGGTGAATTAGACGGCAACCCAGGATGGTTTTAGCAACAGGGAGATACCAAGAGAACTTCCTACCGGAATAACGTGGGGCCAAAAACAATGGCCAGGTTCTCCAGGGTCATCTGATTCACATCACTGTTTTCAGCCACCTCGGCGAGAAATCGAATGAGGAAACAAGCAAGTTGACTGTGGGCTTCCGGCAGGCTACTTAATAGCCTTTTTAGACATCTTGTTTGCTCTGTGGTGCAGTTTTTATTCGCTGTTGAAAGATGGGACAGCAATGATTAACAGAAGAAAGATTAGCATCAGTTAGAATTTGTTCAGTATTTCATAACTGTTGACTCTCAAGGCATGTGCTCAAAGCCTTGCTGAATTGGGCTTTGCCCAGAGATGGCAGCCGGCACGTCCTAAACAAAGAATTGCACGCAGGACTCCTGAGTACATCTGATATGAAGTGACCTCCCTTCAAGGAAAGGGTAGAGATTTTCACTCCACGCAGATGCCTTTAGAGAGATCATTGGGGAATTGGCGACCAAGGTCCATGTTTAGGCAGCGCTGCTGGTCTATTAGACTATGCAAGGCTAAAGGAAGTGAATGAGGGTAAACAAGACAACATAGGAGGACACATAATCAAGGGAAGAGGGATTCAGCATTGGAGTTTAAGTAGATGCATGTAACAATGAGGCATGAGTTTAAATTCTTGTTTGTGGCCCAGAATAACGTTTTATGGAATTATTATTATTATTATTATTATTATTATTATTATTATTATTATTATTATTATTATTATTATTATTATTATTATTATTATTATTATTATTGGTGGAGCAGTGGGCTAATGCCTCCTTAAGTAACACCAGCTGCCTGCAATTAGTGCAGGTTCGCATCCCACCAGGCTCAAGGTTGACTCAGCCTTCCATCCTTCCGAGGTAGGTAAAATGAGGACCCAGATTGTTGGGGGCAATAAGCTGACTTTGTAATAATGCCGCTTGGGGTGTGTGTGAAAGCCCTAATAAGCAGGCATATAGATAGAATGAAGGCTACTGCTAAGCTTGTAAGCTGCCCTGAGTCTTCGGAGAAGGGCGGGATATAAATGGAATTAAAATAAAAAATAAATTATTATTATTATTATTATTATTATTATTATTATTATTATTATTATTATTATTATTATTATTATTATTATTATTATTATTATTATTATTATTATTATTTGAGATTCCCAAATACAAACTGTAGGTCTTGGCTCATAAAACACCAGATTTAACTGCGGTTGACATTTAATAATGAGGAGAAGGAGACATCATACTTTCTTGCATCAAAATAAGAAGCAAAAGTGTCTCATGCACTTGCTGTACCTTCAAAAACGGCCCAAATATCAGTGCACAGTTTCTCCGGGAAAACAGCAGTCGGAAGCTGATTCAGGAACAGTTTAAGGATGCTGGCAACAGAGTTGATGTCTCCTTCCTGAACAAGATCAACTTCTTCTCCTTGATCATACTTTAATCTAAGCGCCCTGATTTTGGCGGCTGATCCACTGATCCGAAAGAGGCCTTCGTGATTTAGCCCTAGGAGAACACGCAACATCCTGTGTGTTATTAATAGTGAATGCACTCTTATAGAGTCCCCAGAGGATCCGTGAACAAATGGAAGAGATGAGTAGGTTTGGAGGAGCCCCAAAATTCATAAAATTATAAAAAAAAACATAATTATATTAAGGGGAAGAAAGGACACCTTCCTCCTCCTGATTCTGATTTTTTTAAAGGCTTCTTCCTTCTTTTTAAAAGGTTCATTGGAAACATTTCCTTCTACAAATTTCTTGCATGAGACAGTGAAATGCTACAGTGTTGCTTTCTTCTTCCTCCTCCTAGATAATACTGTGGTCAAATCAAAACTAAATATAGTAGTTAATGGCATTTGGCCACTGTGTCTTCGTTTGTTATTGCATATACAAAACCAAATTTTATTCAGCTTCTATTTCGGATGAAGGTACATAAGATTACCTACAGTAAAAGGTAAAGGTAAAGGTTCCCCCGCACATGTGTGCTAGTCGTTTCCGACTCTAGGGGCCGGTGCTCATCTCTGTTTCAAAGCCGAAGAGCCAGCATTTGTCCAAGGACGTCTCCATGGTCATGTGGCCGGCATGACTAGATGCCAAAGGCGCACAGAACGCTGTTCCCTTCCCACCATAGTGGTCCCTATTTTTCTATTTGCATTTTTACGTGCTTTCGAACTGCTAGGTTGGCAGAAGCTGGGACGAGTAACAGGCGCTCACTCTGTTGCGCGGCACTCGGGATTCGACCCAAACTGCCGACCTTCTGATCGACAAGCTCAGCATCCTAACCCACTGAGCCACCGCGTCCCTTTTATTTATTTATTTATTTATTTATTGATGGGATTTATATCCCACCCTATCTCCCGAAGGACTCAGGGCGGATAACAACAAAACATATAATAAGTACATAAAGCAAGATAAAATGAAATTGAGAACATCAGTGCAATAAAAAATTAGAGAATTTAAAAATGAATTAAAAATACTAAATATAAATTAATTAAAATGCCTGTCAGTCTAGGTCAGCCTGGTGGAACAGGTGTGTTTTGAGGCCGCGGCGAAAGGATTGGAGGTTTTGGGCTATCCGAAGCTCAGGGGGGAGCTGATTCCATAGGGTTGGCGCTCCCACAGAGAAGGCCCTCCCCCTGGGGGTCGCCAGCCGACATTGCCTAGCTGACGGTACCCTGAGGAGGCCTTCTCTGTGTGAGCGTACTGGACGATGGGAATTTGTTCCCGGCAGCAGATGGTCCTGCAAGTATCCCGGACCTAAGCCATGTAGGGCTTTAAAGGTAAGTACCAGCACCTTAAATCTCACCCGGAGGGCAACTGGTAGCCAATGCAGCTCACGCAGGAGGGGTGTAATATGGGAGTATCGGGGAGCTCCCATCACAACCCGTGCAGCTGCATTCTGCACCAGCTGAAGCCTCCGGGTGGTCTTCAAGGGCAGCCCCATGTAGAGAGCATTACAGTAATCAATACGGGAGGTAACGAGTGCATGGGTGACTGTACGTAGGGCATCTCGGTCCAAAAAGGGGCGCAATTGGTATATAAGACGAATCTGTGCAAATGCCCCCCTAGCCACGGTTCCAATGTGATCTTCAAAACTGAGTCGTGAATCTAGGAAGACGCCCAGATTGCGTGCTTTATCAATGGGAGGTAACATCTCTCCTCCTATAGTCAGAGATGGAACCTCTTGGACTAAACGAGATGACGGTATGTACAGCCACTCAGTCTTGGCCGGGTTGAGTCGAAGCCTGTTTTCTCCCATCCAAATCTGTACCGCTTCCAGACAACGGGACATCACATCAAGGGCATCACTGGGTTGGTTCGGGGTGGAGATGAATAGCTGGGTATCATCAGCATATTGATGATATTTCATCCCGAAGCTACGGATGATCTCTCCCAGCGGCTTCATATAGATGTTGAACAGGAGGGGCGAGAGCACCGAACCCTGAGGCACTCCACAATTAAGGGGGCCTAGGGCTTGACCTCTGCCCTCCTGCCAACACCGTCTGCGAACGGTCCGAGAGGTAGGAGGAGAACCAACGCAGAACGGTGCCTCCCACTCCCAGCCCCTCAAGACGACGCAGTAAGATACCATGGTCGATGGTATCAAAAGCCGCTGATAGATCTAATAGGACCAGGACAGAGGAATAACCTCTATCTCGGGCCCGCCAGAGATCATTCACCAGCGGGACCAATGCCGTCTCCGTGCTGTGCCCTGGTCTGAAACCCGATTGGTACGGATCTAGATATTCAGCTTCCTCCAGGTTCAAAGGGAGCTGTCGTGCCACCACGCTCTCAACGACCTTCACAAGGAAGCGAAGGTTGGAGACAGGACGGAAGTTGTTTAAAACAGCTGGGTCCAGTGCCAGTTTCTTGAGGAGGGGCCTTACCATCGCCTCTTTCAAGGCAGCAGGGAAGTACCCTTCACTCAGTGAGGCATTGATAACTGCTAGGAGCCAGCCTCGTGTAACCTCCCGAGATGCATAGACTAGCCAGGAGGGACACGGGTCCAACAAACATGTGGCGGCACTTAGTTTCCCCATGATCTTGTCCACTTCATCCGGAGTCACAGGATCGAATTCTTCCCAAATGTACTCGGCCAACTTCATCGTTTTCCTCTCGTTAGATACTGCCCAGTCAGAGTCCAGACCAGCCCGAATCTGAGCAATTTTGTCCACCAGATATTTACTAAATTCTTCAGCCCATCCATGTAGGGGGTCCTCTCCCGTCTCTTGACTTAAAAGGGAGCGGACCACTCTAAATAGGGCGGCCGGGCGATTATCTGCGGACGCAATGAGGGTGGTGAAGTAGGCGCGCTTTGCCACCCTCATTGCCACAAGATAGGATCTAGAAAAGGATCTTAACTGTGTTCAGTCAGATTCAGACCGACTGGCTCTCCAAATGCTCTCTAGGCCCCTTCTCTGGCACTTCATCTCCCGCAGGTCCTTGGAGAACCAAGGAGCGAGTCGGGACTTGCGCCGGGTCAGAGGCCGCAAAGGGACAACGCGGTCGAGCGCCTCCGAAGCAGCCTGTTGCCAGGCATTAACTAAGGACTCGACCGGGTTGTGGGAGAGGGAGGTGGGAATCGGTCCAAGCGCCATCTGGAATTTATCTGGGTCCATCAGGCGCCTGGGGCGGAACCACCTGGTCGGTTCCGCCTCCTGACATCAGGGGGTGACGTGACGGAGGCCCAACCGCAGGAGGTAGTGGTCTGTCCATGAAAGGGGTTGTGATGTTGGAGTAACCCCACCCAGTCCATTTAGCCACTGCCCTACAGTAAGTAAGCATTATTTATATTATCATGGCAACTGACAAAAAAAAACTCCTAGAGGACCTACTTTTATACATCTTTCATGTTGCAAAGAAAAAAACCCATAGTATATGATGCAAAGTAGATCTTTCCATTGGAATATCATTAGAAAAACCAGCTAATAAGTCTGAAACTGCCAAGCTCATTGAAAGGGTTGCTAAGAGATAAGGAGGATCGCTGAGATGACTATTGTTTGATTAGTTGATAACGTCAGGACTTCTTATTAGCACCTATATCAGGACACAACTGAAAGATATGTAAATATAACGCTGACGACTGAAAGACAGTTTACCAAAAAATTTACAGATGTTATATGTACAGTTTGCTATACTCTGTCCTGTCATAGAATGTATTTTAAGTTTCTGTTTTTCTTTCTGTAACATAAGGTAATACTAAGAGCAGTGTTGTAGCCAGGGAAGTTGAATCATGTCCACTTTTGTTTTTAAATGTACATTTAATAAAATTTTCGAAAGAAAGAAAGAAAGAAAGAAAGAAAGAAAGAAAGAAAGAAAGAAAGAAAGAAAGAAAGAAAGAAAGTGTGCACCCAACTCAAAATATAATGCTTAATAGATTTGCATATAATCTAATTCTGGATCATACAATTTTTTCCTTCTTTTACCCTTGTGTCAACACTGCTAAATCAGATGTTTTCGCATCGACAACAGATGGAAATGTAGCCATCTTTTCCCTTTCGCTTTTAGCGTTAGATGATGCTGGGGAGGGGGGGGGATGTGAATGAGAGTCCAGCTAGACATAACAACACTAAACGTAGCATGAGAATCAAGGTTATTGAACCCAGAGCTGATAAAGAATTGGTAGGTTGGAGAGCTGGAGAGGAAGCCCGTGCTTCAAGCTAATTGGGGAATGTGATTTATGACTGTTAATTGGAGGAGGGAATTGTGCTTTGATACTATGTGCCCAGGGGAGGGGAATTCAGTGTTTGGCTTCGATTATGTAAGTGCAGATTTTATGCTACTCGAATAAAAGATCCTTTAAGGTAAACAATGCCTCAAAGTTCTTTTGAAGAGTTCATCTGTCAGAACCATGACACCTTGATCTGGTGGATCTTGATAGAGTTATGAAATAGTGATGAGTCAAGGGGATACTGGGTATTAGAGCTAAGGTGGAGGCTTTCCCCTTGCCAGGATCAGTTGGCTGGCAACTTCAGCAAACGCATCATCATTCAAAGGGGAATTTCCTGTACCTCCAGAATGGTTGGGAAAATGCCAACCAGCCTGAATTTATTTTGTCTAACTAACAGGGTTCTCTATACATTTAGAGAAAAAAGCAACCGGCCATGGTGGCAGAGTGGTTAGAATACAGTATTGCAGGCTAATGCTGCTGACTGCCAGCAGTTTGATTCGCCCCAGTTCAAGGTTGACTCAGCCTTCCATCCTTCCAATGTCGGTAAAATGAGGACCCAGGTTGTCCGGGGCGATGGGCTGACTCTGTAAACTGCTTAGAGAGGGTTGTAAAGCACTGTGAAGCAGTATATAAGTCTAAGTGCTTTTGGTATTGCTATTGCTATGTAGCTGGCCCTGTGCTTCTAAAGTAGACTGAATTCAGCTGCCAACTTATGATGCTTGTGCTTCACTGCTATGTAATGACAGACTGCCATGAACTGTGGGGAGGGGGAAATGAAGGGAGGAATGCTTGGGAAAATGAAAGTAAGTGCTGTATCTCTTTAAGACGCTGCCTCAAGGTCACACAGATGAAAGAAGGAGAGGACTGCATACCAAGCTACCAGTGGACTGACCATTATAAAAACATCTTGCCTCAACCTGATTGGTCACATGGAAGTGGGCAGTGAGAACCAGCTAAGGGAGGGAAAGTTGAACTTCAAGGTTTTGGCACACAATTCTCAATTCTGGTTTTTCATTGCTGCAATACACTTGACTTGTAATAAAACTTGAAGAGCCTTGGTGGAGCAGTGGGCTAATGCCTCCTTAAGTAACACCAGCTGCCTGCAATTAGTGCAGGTTCGCATCCCACCAGACTCAAGGTTGACTCAGCCTTCCATCCTTCCGAGGTAGGTAAAATGAGGACCCAGATTGTTGGGGGCAATTAAGCTGACTTTGTAATAATGCCGCTTGGTGTGTGTGTGAAAGCCCTAATAAGCAGGCATATACATAGAATGAAGGCTACTGCTAAGCTTGTAAGCCACCCTGTGTCTTCGGAGAAGGGCGGGATATAAATGGAGTTAAAAAATAAAAACTATACCTTTCTCAACCAATGGAGCCAAGAAATTGTTTCTATTTAGAGGTCTGTTATGGCAGATCCATCACTGAGGTTTTTATAGGAGGAATAGCCTTCTTTTCTATCCAGAAATGCCCTTGGGAAGAGAACTACCAGATTATAATAATCCACATTTGATTATTAGAGTAGATCCTTGAATGTGTTGATTCTGCTTGATTTGGAATCTGGATAAGGTTGAGATTTACCTGAGAACTCAGAACTGTCTATGGACAGTCATTGCAGAAGAAGCCACCTGTCATCAGTGACATTGAAGGGACACCGTCACCAACAATATCCCCAAAGTACCTGCCATTTCCTGACCATGTGCAAGCACACTTTGTTGTGTTGAGGATTTCCTTCTGAAAAGAAAAAAAATGGTCACAACCAAGCGGAATCATGAACTTACCAAACTCTTCTAAATATTCCACTGTGTGTTGGACAACTAAAGGAACAGACTGGTCCTTGGAGACAATATCAAGGGGAGAACCAAAGATTCTTTGAGGCTCCGGTCCAACTTTATTTCCACCGTGCTTCACTTTTACAGACGACAATGACTGCTGCAAAGATAAATAACTGTGCTGTTGCCCTTGCATCATAAATTTTTAAAAATGTTAAAATATCAAGGTTATAACAACAGGGATATGGAGCTGAGTTATGAGCCTTGAAAATTGTTGGGCATGGATTGATGTAGCATGCAACATTAACAGAAAATAATTGAAGGTGGGGGGGGGGGATATTTGCTGGTTCCACTAACTTGAGCAAAGATGTTGTATGCCTTGTAACCTGACCTTCCCCCAGCCAATTAATATTTTAAATGAAATAACCTTACTGCATAAGAAGTTTCAAGTTTATAAAAAACCTACAGTTTTACTATATTTATTTCTGCACCCCATCTTGGTGTAAAATGCAGATAATTAACTTATCTCCTGTATGCCTTGTATTATGTTAATCTGCCTTCTTGCTTGATTTGTATACATACAATGTATGACTGTGGTCCCCATGCAAACTTGTTAATTATAACAGAGAAAGTCTTATACTTAATCAAGCATACATTTAGGATGGGATTAAAACAGCCTTTCCTAAGTGTTTCTTGAAAACAAGCTATATTACATCTGCAGGAGTACCACAATTGACTAAACAGAGCTTCCAAGTTAAACAAAAAAATACAAAGAAGTTCTTTTCTGGAAACAATTATTTTGACACTTTTTGGTTCATGCCACCTTGTTGCATCCATCTTTTAAAGATCTGCCATTGTTGCTGGTGCCAAATTTATTGTTTTGTAGTTTGTTGCTTAGTTTATTCATCATTCATGTTTGCAAAGCTTCCCAGCTTCTTGACACCTCTTTCCCGTTCACCCCTTTTGAGGACAAAACAATATTTGCCTTGCTCCAGTTGCAGTTATTTCGCTAAGTCTCCAGGATTTTTAAGGGTTTGTACAGACGCGGTGGCTCAGTGGGTTAGGACGCTGAGCTTGTCGATCAGAAGGTCGACAGTTTGGCAGGTCGAATCCCGAGTGCCGCGTAGCAGCGTGAGCGCCTGTTACTCGTCCCAGCTTCTGCAGTTCGAAAGCACGTAAAAATGCAAGTAGAAAAATAGGGACCACTCCGGTGAGAAGGTAACAGCGTTCTGTGCGCCTTTGGCGTCTAGTCATGCCGGCCACATGACCACGGAGACATCCTCGGACAAGCGCTGGCTCTTCGGCTTTGAAACGGAGATGAGCACCAGCCCCTAGAGTTGGAAACGACTAGCACACATGTGCGGAGGAACCTTTACCTTTACCTTTACCAGACTATCAATTAATACTTTAAAGGTTAGGGTACCATACATCTGGTGACATCAGAATAACTCACTTGGAAGGGATCTTCTAGTCCAACCTTGCTCAAGCAGAAGACCCTCTAGTGATGAAGCAACCACAACTTAAGGAGGTAAGCCATTCCACTGGTTAACTGTCCTCACTGTTAGGAAGTATCTCTTTAATTCCAGGTTTTTAAGAAGAGACTGGACAGCCATTTGTCTGGAATGGTATAGAAGGTTTTCCAAGGCCTAGGAGGAACTAGAACCAGTGTTTCCTCATTCCAAGTCCACCACTTTTACCACTCCTCCATGTTGCCTCTATAATTCTCTCGTGAGCACCAAGTTATTGAAATGAAAGCTAGTATATACAAGTCTGTTATATTGGACATGATTCTGTTTTGGAGTCAATATTACTTTAATGAGCAATATTATACTGAAGTGAATCCAAATGTTTAATTCCATTCATTTAATTGTTTTTCGGGCTTGGAAAGCATCCTTCTGTGAACAGAAATTGCTTTTCTGCATGAAACAGAGTATCTGGACCAAACCCAGTATAGTCTCCTCTCAAGGCTGAGATAGCAAAATAAAAACTGGCATTCACATTCAAGGGACAATTCCACAGTTTAAGGTCAAATCTCAGTTGAACAGTTGTCACATGAATTTCCAAGGGACTCCAAGTAGATCAAGGCTGTGCTGTAATGCAATATCTCTCAAATATTAAAAGAAAAAGAAAACACAGCTGAAATATTCATCGTTATTAACTTAAAGTTAGATTTTGATCGTGAATATGAGCTCGACTCACTGTAGCATGAAAAAAGGAATGCAAATTATTATAATGCACTAAGGTAAATCTCATTGCTTTTTAGTAGTTATTTGAAATATATCAGACCCATACAAATAAATCATATTCCTAAGTAAACACTCTTAAAATCTACGTATGAAAGGCAAAATATTGAACAACGGGGTGGGGAGGGGTGGGGGAAGGGGAGGGAGAACATTTACAGATAGTAACCAAGCAGGACTGACAACACCAACCCTGAGTCTTCTTGAAATAAATCAGTCATCAGCAGCAGGCTTCTGCCCTTAACTACTCAGAAGGTGCTTTTGCAAACCCTCAGTTAGGCCCAAGGAGTTACACTGCACTTACACAGAGGGAAGTGGAGGCCCCTGTCCCCATGTTATGTCTGAACCAGAAGTTCTCCTAGGAGAGAAGGCCCGCGATCCAACCATGGTGTTCTTCTGCCTTTCAGCAACTCAGCAGGGCTGGGGCTTTGTAGAAATTCATTCCTCCAAGTAGACTCGGCAGGTCCTAAAGTAAACAAACAAAGGCAGTCCTTAGCAGCAGCAGATTTATGTATGCCTAGGATACTCTGCGTACCTACTGAACCCTCGGACAAAAACTCACCGGGATGACAAAGCTAAGGATGTTACCATGGCATCCCGCATTCACACACACACCAGGAAGCAATAACTTCCGGTAATGTGCTCTCTGGGCAGCAAGACACGTAGTAGGCACTGACAGGATTAACTGGAGTGGTACAAGTGGAGCCCTGGTGCAGAAGAAAGGCAGAAGTAACTCAGTTGTGGGGCCCTTTCCAGAGTCTTTACTCTGGGAAGGAGCAGTGTAAGTTTTTAGATCTATAGTTTGTTAGGGAAAGGGAACAGCTGGGGGAGGGGGGGGTCAGAGAAAATCTTTTGGGGCCCCAAGACCTAGCAAGAATTGCAGAGTTTGGGGAATGCTAAGCCATCAGGTGTGCAGTCCAAAAAAGTCAGTTTGGAGGCCATTACGGTATGGTTTAACCTCTGCCGGCTGTTTGTGTGAATTGTGCGTGCCTCTTTGGAAATGGATGCTTGTCCCTGACCAGTTGTAACATAACCACAGGCTACATTTGGTTATTAGGCATTATGTGCGGATAAAGGAAGCCCCACGGAGAGCAGAGCGCTCAGTGGGCAAGAGGTGTTAATTGCACAGCTCTTGACAGACGGAAGAGACAGGAGCCTCCCTTGATGCCCCCCTCCCCTCCTTTCCTATCACGCAAACTGAAAACATCCCAGGCGCCAGTTCAGTGTCGGCTCCTGGCTTGTCCCACTCTCACGCTGGCAGTTCAGGCAGCTGACTGCAGATTCAGCCCTGAGCTATCTGACCCAGAAGCCAATTGATCTTCCTGTCTGAAGCTCGGCCAATGGCCCGGGTGGTGTGACACTCCGTGGAAAGGAACCTCCTTTGCCCCGAGAGTTGCCACAAGGTGGTTCTCAGCACTTCAAGGTCTGTAGAACCAGACACGGTCACAAAGCGGGGCGGATCATTGATTGCTCTGCAGGGAGAGAGGAGCCAAAGACCTGAATGCAAGTGAAAGTGCCCGTTGTTGCTTTTTAGGTAAAGGTAAAGGTTCCCCCGCACATGCGTGCTAGTTGTTTCCGACTCTAGGGGCCGGTGCTCATCTCTGTTTCAAAGCCGAAGAGCCAGCGCTTGTCCGAAGACGTCTCTGCGGTCATGTGGCCGGCATGACTAGACGCCAAAGGCGCACGGAACGCTGTTTCCTTCCCACCGGAGTGGTCCCTATTTTTCCACTTGCATTTTTACGTGCTTTCAAACTGCTAGGTTGGCAGAAGCTGGGACGAGTAACAGGCGCTCACTCTGTTACGCGGCACTCGGGATTCGACCCGCCAAAGTGCTGACCATCTGATCGACAAGCTCAGCATCCTAACCCACTGAGCCACCGCATCCCTGTTGCTTTTTAAGGGAGCTCAAATGATTTTGACTTACACGAGTGCACAGCTGGAACAGGGCCAGAGACAAGCGAGGCGTCGTGGGAAAGTCCTTCTGTGATGCACAGTGGAGAAATCTGGCCCCACAGGCTTCATAATTGCTCTCCCGGCTGTTGTGTGCTCCTTGCCTAAAGAAATAAGCCTCTTCCTTACCAAGCGGCTTTTCTTTTACACACCTATCCATACCCATGTTATTCTTACAATAATAATTGACCACAATGAATATCATCAATAAATGCAACTACATGAATGTGCAATAAAAGCCCCATTTATTTCTCCAGAGGATCCAATAGCTGAAGGCCTCCCACCAACAACCCTACTGTTATTCATAAAGAATAATAAAACCCTAGGTCTGGAAGGGACCTTGAAGGTCTTCTAGTCCAACCCCCTGCCCAAGGCAAGACTGCCATCCCGGATTTGTATATACTGCTCCTTCCTTAGCCAGCTAATTGATTTATCTGCCTGCTATTCCTTTTTTTCTCCTCTAGGAAGCCTATATAATGTTAAATGAGATAATGAACCATTTTAGAACAACCTGGTTAGATTTAAACTGAGTCCATCTTTAATATTTCAAGGAAAATTTCAAGAGTTAAGTTCTTTGGAAACTTTAGAAATGTGTTGTTTTTTTCCTTCTAATGTAATGGACTAAAGAGCCTTAAATGTCCTTGATAGAAGTTTCGCTACATTGCGATGTAGGGAAATCTTGTCTTGAATTTGTAAAATAAATAAAACCAATATTTCAGTTCTACGGTTTTGTGGTTTCTTTAATAAATTGCATTTATTCCTTGGTTTTATAGAATTCAGTTGAATAATTTGTAACAGCTCCTGATAGAATATGCAGTAACCTTTTTGCCATCCAACATCTTCATTGGTATTAAATGCTACATTCTTGTTGGGCTGTTTATTTCATAGATCATGGGATCTTTTGGCAACCCACAAGATTCCTCAGAGAAAACAGGGTCTTCAATTACTTCCATGACACTCAGAGTGATGCAGCCTCTCCCAACCAAATAGCATTAAGGTTCCTGAAGAGGGAAGCAAGTACTGTGTCAACTTGGCCAAAATTAAGTACAAGGATTACATGAAAATGTGTATAAAATACATTTGTTGCACCAGAAAATACTTAGCAAAACTGTAGTACAATACAATGTGGGTGAGAGGAGGAGCCTCATTCAGGAAACTGAAATATGCTGGTTCTAGATCCAACCATTTTGCACACTTGCCATGGCTTGCACACTCAGCCTCCTGAACAGACATAGGGAGCGGGAAGCTCATCAAGAGAAGCTCCACCTCAAGAGCAGAGCTTCACTGCACCTTAACAATCTCTTGGTCAGTTGCCATCTGGCAGAAGCATCATTTTGCTGATTATGGGCAACGGCAAAGCAGAAGGCCCCATTGTGTTGTTGAAACTTAGCTGCAGTGGTCAGGACTTGATGTTTTGGCTCAGGGGTCCAAGTGTTTCAAAGAAGTATCAAAAGTGTCTTAAAAACCTTTATAAATAGATGCAAAAGTATACTAAAAGTATCAGTATAAAAACAGCAGCGACTATTCCATACTGTCATTTATGGTCCGGAGGCAGCTGTGGAGGAATAAGTGTTTGGGATTGGGGCCGATGGTAGGGCTTGTTCCAGGCCAACAGGGCAGCACGGCCACCAGGAGGAGAAGCCCTCCAAACAGCACACACAGGCCACTGAAGTAGAAAGCCACGTCGTAAGAAGCAGTCCAGTCATAAAACCAACCTGAAAGAGAACAGAAAGAGATGCCAAAAAACAGATCCAAGCCTTCTTGTCTCACACCGTGGCATCAAAGGAGGTTTCCCCTTCCATAAAAATGTCACACCAGAGCATGATTGGTCAGGAAACTGCCAGTCAAGGATGCCAGTGCTTTGAACCCAAGCCATTGACAAGCCACAATTGCAGCCGATTGGCAGCTGTTGTATCAGAGAGGTAGAAAGGATTTATAGTACGGTACAGTAGGGACGCAGTGGCTCAGTGGGTTAGGATGCTGAGCCTGTCGATCAAAAGGTCGTCAGTCTGGCGGGTCAAATCCCGAGTGCCGTGTAGCAGAGTGAGCGCCTGTTACTCGTCCCAGCTTCTGCCAACCTAGCAGTTCAAAAGCACGTAAAAATGCAAGTAGAAAAATAGGGACCACTACGGTGGGAAGGTAACAGCATTCCGTGCGCCTTTGGCGTCTAGTCATGCCGGCCACATGACCACGGAGACGTCCTCGGACAAGCGCTGGCTCTTTGGCTTTGAAACGGAGATGAGCACCGGCCCCTAGAGTTGAAAACGACTAGCACACATGTGCGGGGGAACCTTTACCTTTACCTACGGAGCACCAACCAGGATATGGGTTTTTAAGGATACTGAGAATATAGTGCTGTACTTCTCCATTGTAACTGAATAATGCTACATCTCCACCAACAGGTTCTGTAGATGGAGGCCTTTTTTAAAAAGAAAAAAATAAGAAGAGTAAGGAACGGTATCTGGCTGAAATGCCGACTTACCTACAACTGGGGGTCCAAGGCTGTTTCCAAGTCCAGCAAAAAACATCAATATGCCATATGCGTGGGTCAGTTTCTCGATTCCCACCGTCTGGGTTGTGATGTAGGGGAAGATCGACCAGTTTCCTGCCAGGAACCCCAAAGCCCCCGAAAGGATTGCCAGAGCACTGTAGCTTTGGGCGAATGGAATTAACACCAGGGCTGCTGCCGTCAAGATCAACGTCAGGATGTAGAGATACAAAGCATTAATCCAGTCTACATCTGCCAGGATGCCCAGGGCCAGCTTGCCCACAGCGGTCATAATGCCAATGATGGAGATCAGAGGGATGGCGCAGTCCCCCTCAATGACATTTGAGCTCCTCGCCACGTCCTCCATGAGCAAGGAAGGGGGGAAGCCGCCAACGTCAAAGAGGAAGATGGCAAGAAACAGGGCGAAAAAGACTTTGTTTTTAAAAAGACTCAGGGTGTCCTCCCAGTAATTTAAGTACAGGCCCCATTTCTGCATAGCCAGTTGTTTGCACAGGTACGTTTGTTCCGAGACTTTCTTTGGATAGCTCTCGGCCTCTCTTGGGGAGTCCGAGAGTAGCTGGCTATGAACCGGGAGGCCATTTGCTTGGCGGTCACTGCCCGCCCCCCAATTTTCCCCTTTCCCCTCACTCTGGCCTTTTTCAAGTATGGTGATGTGTTCCTCACGAGAGGGTTTCTCTTTTCCATCATAAATGAGGTATTGATCTGGAACCTTCTCCATCTTGGGCTTCTGGGCCACCGACAGAGGCCTCATCAGGCTGCCACAGGCTAGGATGTTTAGAGAGAGAGCGCCAATGATCAGCAGGCAGCCATCCAACCCGTACAGTTCAATCAACACTTTCTGTAAGGCAGCATAGATGAAAAGGCCAATGCTTGATCCTGGAAGGAGAGAAGCACATGTCAGTAGATCCGTGTCACCGTCTGCTGGGCCTTGGCTGCCAGTGTAACAAATGAAGTAAAAGTAATGTAAAAAGCTGCAGAGCAGAGCCATAACATCAAGAGGTTTCTAGAGCAAAGCCAACAGTTTTGGTTTTCAAAACTGGTGTTTCCACAGACGCTGGAAGAAAGCAAGGACTGGACCAGATCCCCCATTCCTGGCTGAGCTCCTTCTCTGTCTCTCTCTTTTTTTTAATTTATTTTTTTACAAATTTTATTGATGTTCTAATATTATATTCAGATATTTGAAAAGCAACGTGGTTTCTGGGTAGTAGTAACTCAATTACATACAGATATCTTTAATACAGATTTCAAATTGCTACCATAAACATTTCCTCTTTTTCCCTTCACATATACTGTCTATTTGTAGATTTAAAGACAAGTTTTATTGAAAAGTTTTAACATACATTTTATCTTTAACAGTCCCCCCTCCCCCTCCCCTCCCCCTCCCTCCCTGCCCCTCCCCCCCTTCCCCCCCCGACTTCCCAGAGCTAAGTACAAGGTATAGAAACAAAAAAAAAACAATCATAGACATCCATATGCTAACAACCATAAACTCTAAAATCTATCACTCTCTAGCTCATATAGGATAACTACAAACACTATTAATATTGAATATATAAAAAAAAGAAAAAAAAGAAAGGAAGATTTATTCAAATGCTACATGAAACTTTTTAGTCCCATATTTGTTCTGGATATACTCAATCCATTTTCTCCACTCCATAATATAACGTTCTTGCGAGTGATCTTTCAAATAAGCCGAAATCTTTGCCATCTCTGCCAGGTCAGAAACATTTAAAGTCCATTCTTCTATGGTCGGCAGTTCCTCCTTCTTCCAATACTGACCTATTAAGAGTCTTGCTGCCGTAATTAAATTCAACATCAGCTTAGTGTCCACAACCGTAGCATCTGTAATTATTCCCAACAAAAAAAGTTGCGGACAAAACTTTATCCTTTGCTTGAAAATCTTTTGCATGTTCCACCAAATTTTTATCCAAAAGGCCTTAACCTTTTTACAAGTCCACCATATGTGAAAATATGTTGCATCTTCATCACCACACCTCCAGCATTTGGGCTGATAATTCGGATACATACTTGCAAGCTTTTTAGGATCTAGATGCCATCTATAAAACATTTTGTAAAAGTTCTCTCTTAAGTTTTGAGGTTGTGTAAATTTTACGTTTCTCACCCATATCTTTTCCCACGTGTCCATTGTAATAACTTCTTGGATATTTTAGGCCCATTTTATCATACAATCTTTAACAAGTTCTGTTTCTGAGTCAATTTCTATCAATGCAAGATATATCCGTTTAATATGTGCTGGACCCTGATTTCTAATTTGCTTTATCAGATTTTCATCAGTCATTGTAAAACCAGTTTTCTGATCTTCTTTCCACCTGGCCCGTAGCTGAATATATTGAAACCAAGTTTGAACAATCTTCTCATCTCGCAAGAGACTATATGGTTTCAGACACCAGACATTTCTTTCCAAGCTTAAAATCTCCTTATACGTAGTCACATGTTTAAAACCAACATTTATATTTTCTATTGCGTGTTTTGGGATTGCCCACAATGGTATCTTACAATCTAACTTATGTCTATACTTCTTCCAAACTCTCAACAATGCCTGTCTTAAAATATGCACTCTAAACACATTATCTACCTTCTTATCATACAACAAATATGCATGCCAACCAAACAACAAGTCATGGCCCTCAAGATTTAATAATCTCTCTTGTGTCAAATTAATCCAATCACTTATTCCTGCTAACGCAGCAGCTTCATAATATAATTTAAGATTGGGCATTTTAAGACCACCTCTTTCACGAGTATCCTGCATAATCTTAAGTTTAACTCGTGGCCTTTTCCCTGCCCAAACAAATTTATTGATACCTCGCTGCCATTCCTCCAGATTAGAATCTTTCTTAGGAACCGGTATCATTTGAAATAAGAATAAAAATTTAGGCAGGACATTCATTTTCACTGCTGCAATTCGCCCCAACAAAGACAATTGCAATTTTTCCCAACTCTCCATTTCTTTTTGAATTTTTCCCCATAATTTTTCATAGTTATTTTTATATAACTTTGTGTTAGAGGGTGACAAGAACACCCCCAAATATTTGACCCTTTTAACAATCTCAAATCCAGTTAATCCTTCTAAAAGGGCCTTTTGCGATACTGTCATATTTTTGGCCAAAATTTTAGTTTTTTGTGCATTAACTTTAAATCCAGAAACCTTCCCATATTGCATTATTATCTCCATCAGGTCCACAACAGAGTTCTCCGGCTGGGTCACTATAACAACCAGATCGTCTGCGAACGCTCTCAATCTGTAATCCTGATCTCTAATTTGTATACCCTTAATTCTTTCCGAATTCCGTATTTTTACCAATAATATCTCCAATGTTAACACAAATAACAAAGGCGATAACGGACACCCTTGCCTTGTGCCCTTCTCAATATTACATGCTTCTGTCAAGCTATTGTTAACTATTATTCGGGCAGTTTGTTTTTGATATAATGCCCTAATTGGTTGCAAAAATTTATCCCCAAAATTCATTTTATCTAAGACTTTCATCAAAAATTGCCAGTTCAATTGATCAAAGGCTTTTTCAGCATCTAAAAAAAATTAGCGCCGCAGAGATCTGGTTGTTCCTTTCCAAAAACTCTAACACATCAACTATATGTCTCACGTTATTTTTCATTTGCCTATCACTAATAAACCCAGTTTGGTCCCCATGAATCACCTGTTGCAGAACCCTCATCAATCTATTAGCCAACACCTTAGCAAATATCTTGTAATCTGTATTTAAAAGTGATATCGGTCTATAGTTTTTTACTTGAGTAGCATCTTGATCTTCCTTCGGAATCAAAGAGATAAAAGCAGTTCTCCAAGACGGAGGCACCTTTCCCCCTCTCTGAATTGTCTGGAACAGTTCCTTTAACGGTTTTATCAACTCTAATTGTAAATTTTTGTAGTAAACCGCAGTCAAACCATCCGTACCTGGCGCTTTATCCACCTTCAATTCCTTAATTGCTGTAAGAATTTCTTCTTCTGTAATCAACTGATTAATCTCCTCTTTTTGTGCTTGCGTAAGAACCGGGATGCTAGCATTCTCCAAGTATACATCAATGTCTTTTTCATTAATCTTCTCCTTAGCATATAATTTAGAATAAAAATCCACAAAGGCTTCCTTAATAAGATCCTGTTGAAACACAACCTTTCCCTTATGCTCAATTTTATCTATATTAGAAGCCCTTTGCTTTTTCCTTAGTCTGTAAGCTAGCCATCTACCTGGCTTATTAGCATTGCAAAAAGTATTATACCTGGCAAACCGCAAATTGGTTGCCACCTGATCAGCCATTAATTTATCAAATTGTCCTCTTAATAGCTTAATAACCTCCTTAGTCTTCACATCCAATGGGTTCAAAATCAAGGCCTTTTCTTTTTCCTTAATTTCATTCTCCAATTCTTTCCTTCTGGCTTCCAAAATACGTCTGTGTTTATTATTCATATATATCAACACCCCTCTCATATAGGCCTTGCTAGCATCCCAAACCATGTCCATAGAAGTATCCTTATTCATATTAATTTCAAAAAAATCCTTCATCCGCTGTTTACATTCTTCCACATTTCTCTGATTTCTAAACAAATTCTCATTTACGCGCCACGAGCACCTATCTCTATTGTCCTTATTAATCTCTAACCAAACTGGACTATGGTCAGAATTAGCTCTTGCACAGATCTTTACCTTCTTAATCCTAGAAAAAAAGTCATTAGTCAACAGAATGAAATCAATCCTGGAAAAAGATTGATGTCTATCAGAAAAAAAAGTATAATCCTTTTCATGCAGGTGTGTGTCACGCCAAATATCTCGCAATTCCAAGTCATCCTTCATTTCAAAAAAAGATTTAGGCAATCTGGCATGACTCGGAACACGCCTAAAAGAACCAGCCTTATCCATCTGTACATCCAAAACACCATTCCAGTCCCCCATAAAAATAAACGATTTGTAATCCAACTGAGTAAGCTTTGTATGAAGTAAACTAAAAAAATCAGCTAGTTGTTGATTAGGAGCATACAGTCCAACTAAAAGCGTTTTTTTGCCTTCTAGCAACAAATCTATCATAACGTATCTTCCATGCTTATCTGCTTCAATTAAGTCCGCTGTTAAAGTACTTTTAACATAAACAACCACTCCATTTTTCTTATTCATTGCAGAGGCAACAAATTGCATGCCCAACCTTGAGTTCGATAAATACTTTTGGTCCATAACCCTAATATGTGTTTCTTGCAAACAAATAACATCAATCTTGAATTGTTTTAAATATTGAAAAACTTTCTCTTCTGTGGTGAGTTTAGTCCATTAACATTCCAGGTTAGAAATTTAGTCGCCATGCTTGTCATCCCGAAGCTGTTGGAGCACATCTTTAATAGCCCCTCTATCTCCTTTGGGCCGCGCTCCTCCCACTGCTTCGCTGTAAGTACGCTTTGAAAGTTCCATAAACTTCTGCTGGTCTTGTTCTTTTATTTGTTTTGCTCGTTTTAAAGCGTCACGCGTCACCCTCTGCTCTCCAGCAACAGCCGACGAGGCTATAATTTGATCCCCTCCAGCACCATTCTCCTCTGTCTGTCCAGCTTCGGCCTCTTGAGGTTTTCCTTCTCCAGATCCCTTTACAGCTTCCAGAAGTGATAGTGGAGTTGCTTTTAAAACATTATTGTAGAAATCACGCGCCTGTGTCACAGTAACCAGACGATATCTTTTACCTTCATACATCACCACCAATCCGACTGGAATCTCCCATCTGAACTTTATATCACGTTGCTTAAGTTCCTGCACAAGAAATGCAAAATCCTTCCTTCTCCTTAAAATCTTTGGAGGAATTTCTTTTAAAACCAAAACTTCTTGGTCAGCAACCACAACTTTAGTATCATAAGCGGCTTGAATAACTTCATCTCTAGTTTCTCTCTTTGTAAAATAAACCACCACATCTCTAGGTAGCTTTCTCTGCCTAGCAATCCATGAGTTTACACGAAAAACTTTATCCATGCATCCCTCTATTTCAGATGCTGGCTGACCCAATACTGCTTCCAGAGCCTCAGAAATCAGCTGCTTTAAGTCTTCTTTAATATTCTCTTTTAAGCCTCTGATTCTAACAGCATACTGCATCTGATGATACTGGACAAGACTCAATTCTCTGTCCATTTTATCCCTTAAATCTTCATTCTCCAGTACCTTTACTTCTAATATAGCATTCTTTTGAGTCAGGTCCTCCACTTTTTCGTCCAAACCTTGCACACATTCAGCCACGCTTTCCACTGTAGACAAAATGTCTACCCTCATCGCACTGAACTTCTCTTCTATCCTCTCCTCCAGTTTCTCCAATTTCTCCTCCAGCTTTGCCATCTTATCACCCAGCATTTCTGATATTACCTGGGATTGTTTTTCAAGGGCATCTTGTAAGTCCTTCGATGTCAATGCAGCAGGAGGAAACAAAGCTTGCAACGATGTCTGTTGCACCGGGGAAGTTCCCGCACTCCGAAGAGTTTTTGAGGGAGGTTTAGCTGCCATCTTTTTACTTTCACTTATTGCGCACTTTCACTTTAAGTTTATAAAGTCCATTAAGCTAGAGAGTAAAAATAAAAGTCCTCTTCACCTTGACCTCCTGTACCGCTCTGCCTGCTCCTTTTATTCCAGGGTCTTTCCTTCTGGCAGGGGTGGTCGCAAACGCCTGGCTCTGCTCCAAAAATCCCGGAGCAGAGACGCTGAACAGCTGGGAGCAACCCAGGCTACGGGGGAGTTCAATCCTTCAGCCGCCCAAGCTTTAAGCTCAGGCGGCCCCGGAGAACTCAACCCCTACCGGGGGCCTCACCCCCTCCTCTTCTCCCGAGGAGGGGGCTTCAAATCCACCCGAACAGCTGATTGGCGCTGTTTCGGGTAAAAACAACACAGCTGAGCAGCGGGCAGCCCGAAACGGCTGTCTCCGGCGCCGCGCCGCCACCGGAAGTCCGATTTAAAGACAAGTTTTATCCTATCAATCACATAGAAAATAACTTTCTTACATATATCCATAGTTTTTAGTTTACACATATTTTGTTTTAAACATACAATCTTTTAGACAATCAATGACCTAATAAATTTTTCAATTTTAATTTCCACTAACATTTAGATTTAATGTTTGATATTTATCATTCCCAAGATTTTAACCGCCCTGAGTCCCCAGGGAGAAGGGCGGTATATAAATTAAATAAAACATAAACATAAACATTTTTAGTATACTCCCAATTCATCTAACACCATTCCTCACAAAATCTAATATTCAAAATACACATCCCGTTTACTTAACTTCTCACCCTCTATGTCAACAAGTTAAGGATACAATATGATATCCTTCCTTTTTGCTAATTTTCAGTTGTTTTTTTAAGTAGTAATCAAAATTTCTTTTTATTTCAATATTTAATACTTCCTCTCTTCCTCTTTGTATCTGCTGTCTCTTGCTTAAACTGATAATTTTCATTTTTAACATTCCATATAGACCTATTTATTACTTTCAACAATAGGTTTTTAGCTTGTCTACATTATTCACCTTTACATGACCTTTATGCACAAATCAATATTCAAATTAGCTATTAATATTTATACTGCTGAATTTTAAGGATCATTTTTTTTCTTTATCTCAGTTCATAACAATGTCTTGTGTTCAACATACACATCTTATCTATTCTGTTTCAGATTTCAGTAAGATGGTCAAAACTCCATTCTTCTTGAGTCTTATTCTGGCTTTTTTCCTTTGCCAAATCATCTTCCATGTCCTTGTTTTTGGGTCATCGAACCAATCTCCTTGTAATATCATGTATATTAATTGATATTGGCAAAACCATCCGATCGCCATTTTTTTAGAGGACTTGTGGGTCGTTTCTTTATTCTTCCATATCGACATAGTTGTTCTGAATTGTTTGTCTTCTCATCCAACTGTTCTTTTCCTAGATCCTCTAGTTCCTTCTGAGTTGTATAAAAAAAACCTTTCCCTTTTTCTAAGTTGTCAATGTCTTTTCTGGATTTTCAAATATCAATATTTGTTTAATAGTAGATTCTTCTGTCATCGTACTTGAATGTTTCATTTTTTCTATTGCATTTTGTATAGATGATTTTTTAGTTGTGGTCAAAGTTTGGGCTTTCATACCTGGGCTGTCTTCTTGTTCCTTCACATAGCCTCTTAGTATTTCCTTGGTTGTGGTAAGAATTTGGATTAGTGTTTTCAACATAGCGAGAGTTTGTTGATCTTCCTCCATAAATAAATTTTGTTCCTGGTCTTCCATACTGGTATTTTAAGCTAAAGGCTTTACACTTAGAAAATCTAAAAGAGAGAATTTTTTTTCCTAGGTAGGGAACACAAAGCCTTTCACAGCTGTTGTTTCAAAGTTCTCAAGGTTATGTATCTTATCTATTTCCCTGGACAGTCAGCCAGGCCCCTTTTAAAGTTTCCCTTTGAGTCCCAAAGTTGTCTTAATCTTTTCAGTTTTCCTTTTTCTTTCATAAGAAAGAATCCAGATTTCCAACAGAAGTAGACAATGAACAATAGGAAATAAAAAATCTTTCAATCCACATGCTTTGAGAAATAAAGTTCCAGTTGGGATTCAGTTATTTTTTCAACATTTAAAACGCCCCTGGGTATTTAGTCGCCGCTCTTTCTGGAGGGAGGGCAATAGTCGCCCTTCACTCACCGCAGGGGGGAAAATGCTTAGTAGCTTAAGCAGGTACAGAAAGTAATTAGGGTGTAAAAGAGGTAGATCTCACCCAGTCTCTTCTGCGCTGCTTTAAGAGTTGCCTGGTGGAAAATGTGACTTCGGCTGTTCACAGCCTAGGGACAAGCCATAATGGCTGGACCTTTCGTCTGCTGGTTTGGAGGGATCGCCAAGTCTAACAGGAAAGTTGCAGCTCTCCCGTGATCCAGCGAGCTCCCCTCCTTGCTGGTCACCTCTTCAGGGTGGCTTTCAGCCCCTTTCAGGGGCCGCCAGCAATGTACGTAAAACTGGACAAGGGAGAGAGAGCAAGTCTCCCAGCCGTCCACAGCGGCTGCGTAACAAACCAGAAGTCCTGTCTCTCTTTTTTAAATTATCCTATCAAAATCTAGCTAGAAAAGTGGCAAAAGCTATGGGAGAGAAGTTACAAATTAACAATGTCAACTTCATATAAACAAAACTTATATAAAATGTTTTATAGATGGCACTTGCCACCAGCAAGATTAGCAAAAATGTTTAAAAATACGTCAGATAGATGCCGGAAATGTAAGCACAACTCAGGCACGTACTATCACATTTGATGGACCTGTGGCAAAGCAAAGGCTTATTGGAAAAAGATACATGCTTGGTTAGAAAAAATACTAGGTAAACATGTTGATTTTAAACCTGAACTTTTCTTACTAGGTATAATGCCTGAAAAGATTAACAAACAAAGTCTATATTTGATTCTACATGTCACCACAGCAGCGAGAATAATCTTTGCGCAATACTGGAAGAATGAAAGGATACCACCAGAGGAAGAAATAACCAGAAAAAAATTGGAATGCGGAGACATGGATAGATTAACTATGAGACTGAAAGATAAAGAAGATACAGATTACTACCAAACTTGGGATTTATTTTATTGTTAGCTAGAATGAAGGATTAGGAATTGAATATGTACTAGCATAGCTGAGCCCAGACAGCTCGTTGGTTGAAAAATTATTTATTTATTTATTTATTATATTTTTATACCGCCCTTCTCCCGAAGGACTCAGGGCGATGTACAGGGCAATAAATATAAAAAAAGAATACAAAAGTTAAAAAACGATTAAATATAATGCCCAAATTTAAAACAATAGTTAAAAACATATTAAAACCCCTACCCTAACCCATCAAACCAGGTCGGATTGCTCAAATAAATACGTTTTTAGATCGCGCCGGAAGGAGCGAAGGTCAGGGGCCATCCGGAGCTCAACCGGCAAGCGGTTCCAAAGGTCTGGCGCGCCCACAGAGAACGCCCTCCCCCTGGGCGTTAAATTAACACAAATTAACATATGTATGTAAAAGAAAATTAATAAAAACTTTATAAAAAACAAAAAACAAAAAAACCACAAAATCTAGCTCATTCAAAGGAGCGGCAGAGTCTTCATGATAAAATTATGGAAGTGGAGGAATAACCTGAAACGGATTTAGAAGTAATGTTTAACTGTGCGCTAAATGCAAAATCCCACTTTTGGCGTTTGGAAGACAGAATCGCCGTCAACCAAAGTACTGTGTCAGTTCATTCCCGCCCAGGGACCAATGCCAGCTACACAAACCTACCTGTCGAAATGAGGCCGAGTGCCAGCCCTCTACGTTTGTCGAAGTATTGGCACGTGATTGTGACGGTGGCCGTGTACAATAAGCCACATCCAAGTCCTAAAGGCATAGAAAAGTTTATGTGCATATAATCAGCGCTCCAGTTACTCTTGACTACTTTGATCAATTTCACTTGATCAATTTTGGGAAATTATCGACCTCCGAGATAAAAATGTGTTAATTCTTACATATTTTGATTAGATGAATTGGCTGGTTGGCTAAAATTTTCAAGATATTTCACAACAAAGATTTATACACAGGCGAGTATATTTGTCTACCAGGGAGGGAGGCGTCTAATGATCATGATGCCTCGTAACGTCTCGACAAAGTACGGTAGAACAATGAAAATGGTACCACACGGCGGCCAAAGATTATTGCCTAACTGTAATTTATTGTTCTTTTATTGCAAGGCACATTTGTCTTGATCAGATCTACGCATCATATAGTTACATCTGGTGGCTTGGGAAAGTATCATTGCCTAACATTTTCAAGAAACAGTTGCGTGATATTTTCCCCCAGAAGCCAAGAAGCCTCAAAACTGTGTAAGCAATGCAGATATCTTCTGCTACAGTTGTGGCGAGGTTACATTTGCATCTCAAAAGTGCAGTATGATGGTAGTGGTAAAAAAAGGGCGTACCACCTATATTTTGGGTGCAAAATAAGGGATCAGACAAGAGTTGGGCGCCTCATTATTGTTGCATTACATGTGCAACTTACCTGTGTCATTGGCTAAACAAGAAGAAAAAGTCCATGCCTTTTGCAGTCCCAATGGTGTGGAGGGCACCTACCAATCATAGTAGCGACTGCTATTTTTGCATGGTTTTCCCCAATTGCAAAAGGGATCTCAAGAAAGAAGAAGTGGACCGTGGAATACCCAAACATTCCATCTGCACTGCGTCCTGTTCCCCATGGTGAGGACTTGCCAATGTCAGATCCACCAGCATCCTACTCTCTACACTCAGATGATGAGAAAGACGATGAGCAGGATGCAGGTGATCCTGGGCCATCTATGTCAGCAGGCCTAAACTTTAGCCCACCGTATGCACCTCCTGAACCACATCTGATTTCACAGAGTGAACTAAATGACCTGGTCAGGGATTTGGAATAGCCAAAGAGTAAGGCAAGAGCTACTGGGCTGCATATTACAACAGTGGAACCTCTTGCAGAGTGAAAAAGCATGAAAATGTTACATTAAAAAACCAATAAATGAATGGAAAGTTATGTTTTATTGGTATCAATAAAAAGATAAATTTATAATGATTGGCGTGGCACCATTCTCATTGCTACATCACATTTTGTAGAAAACGTGGAGAGCATAATCGCACATTCCCCCCCTCGTAATTTTGAATTATTCTGATGCAATTTCCAAGCTGTATCTTAGAAACTGGAGCCAATTAAAACTCAGGACTTAATTTTCCTTTATTAGTCACCCAATTCTGGTAAAATTTAATTACTTTCATTTCTGGGGCTTTCTCCTTATAGACCAATGAAAGGATACAGGCAACTATTCTGGAGGCTGCATTTGTTCACCTGAATATCAGGCAAATTCTGGGGCTCCACGAGTCTCTTGGAAATTCAGCCACCCACTAGGGAAGATTACAGCCCAGATTTAAAGTCCAGGTTTAAACTCCACCTTCTAGAAGATGCCTTTAACTCCTGAGCATTTGATTCCCTTGCTATCTGGTGGGGCCAAAGAGGACCTTGTGAATTTTCTTACCAACAATAATTCCATAAGAACAAAAAAGGAAGTAGATATTGGGTGCAAAGCTGCTCATCATAAGGCCTCCTGCAACCATGAAGCTACTGAAGATGGTCACTGGCCGGGCGCCGAAAGCGGAGACACAGGTGCTGCAGATGGGACCTTCATGAGAACAATCGGGGGATGGGGGGGGAGAAAAACACGGGAACAATCTTATTTTGAATTATTAAAAGAAGGAGTTGATTGACCTCTCTTAAATCCAAAAAGAAAGGCTCTAGCTCAAGATGTTCTAATGCTAATTTCACCATTTTTACACCAGGAAAGAGAAAGTTCCACCACCAACTAAGCCTCTGAGAACCACATCGAAGTTGTGGTGGGCAGCACCATGCCAGACCATGCCCAGCCCCCTCCTCTCTTTGTCACAGATCAGCAAGGATGTTGCCTTAAAGGGAGTTACCTGGCTAATGCTCAGGTAACTGGGTATAAATAAGATTGTCCTCTATGGGCTTAACCAATAAACCCATCACACAATAGATACAGCAGAAGCTAGTTCCTCCCACAAAAACATCAATGTACTTTTTCTTCCCATCAAGGGTTTAGATAAACTCCTGTTTGCACCATCCAATGTCCTACGTGCCTACACAGGGATCAGTACAACTGAGGGCCATAAGGTTGATTTCCAATTCAGAGGACTGTAGACTTCTTAAATTGAACCGACCACATGAGGAGAGGGCATGATTTAATTTGCAACGCTGCAATTTCTGAAAAAAGGGCAATAATGCCTTCTCCCCCAACTGTCCCCCTCCTCTCAATGGATTTGTGGTATCTCTGGTTATCCTTCCCCACCGCTTTGCATGACCTTTTGGAGAGAAGGTTAAATCAGCCAGAATTGACTGAAACAGAAATAAGGAAGTAGAGACTCTTTCAAGGAAACTCAACAGAGAACTGGTGAGAATATAGATGAAAAATGAGATCTGGGAACCAGTGACCAGTTTTAAGCCTGTTAGACGTTTCGGTTTTCGGTCACATGTACCAATTTAATTTAAACAAACTCAAGACTGATGGTAATTCATAAAATAGAGAGCCACTAAGTAAGCCACGGGGTGGCTCAGTGGGTTAGGACGCTGAGCTTGTCAATCAGAAGGTCGGTAGTTTGGCGGGTCGAATCCCGAGTGCCGCATAACAGAGTGAGTGCCTGATACTCGTCCCAGCTTCTGCCAGCCTAGCAGTTCAAAAGCAGGTAAAAATGCAAGTAGAAAAATAGGGACCACTCCGATGGGAAGGTAACAGCGTTCCGTGCACCTTTGGCGTCTAGTCATGCCGGCCACATGACCACGGAGACGTCCTTGGACAAGCGCTGGCTCTTCGGCTTTGAAACGGAGATGAGCACCAGCCCCTAGAGTCGGAAACGACTAGCATGCATGTGCGGGGGAACCTTTACCTTTACCTAAGTAAGTCTTTGCAGTTTTGTGCCATCAACACTGCTTTTCATGACTTGGCACCAGAAGCTGAAGGCTAGACAAGCTTCACCACTCTTCCAAAGACAAACATCTAGAATTGCTCATGGTTTGCTCTGCTCATCACAGATTATGCTTTCCCATTAAAGGATTTTGTAACAGGGAAGTCAAGTGGGGCAGGATGCTAAGTGAGGTGGGCAGGAGTACCAGTGGTGTGCCCAGGCCCTCCGGGGCCCATCAGCTTGGAATGGGCAAGCAGGAGAAGCTGAACAAGGGCTGTCTTCCCACCTTTGCTCTTTCAAGCAATGCTGTCTGTGTCAGCTGACTTTGGAGGACAGATGTTGCAGATGTCTTCAGGTTTCCCAAACCTGCAAAGCCAATTTGTCCAGGAATGCAGGTGATGTCCATGCACGATGAGGCAGAGGCAGTCCAAAAAATGCAGCACCAGGAGAACTCCAAGGAAGAACTTTCCCTTGCTAAAAATGGAGTCCCTTCATGCACCCCTTGGTCCTCTTGCCTTAACCTGAGGCTCAGATGAGTTCAGTTCTGGGAGTTGAAGTCCCAGTGACTGAAAGTTGCCAAGGTTTGGGAGCCTTGCTCTAGGGCCCCGCGATCTTCCCAGGGGAAGCATCTCTTGGGGACTTAAAACCCCAATTCCCAGCCTTTCTCTACCAAGTCCACCAAAGAATCGGCAGGCAAGACAAGGAGCAACGGATGGAAACTAACCAAGGAGAGAAGCAACCTAGAACTAAGGAGAAATTTCCTGACAGTGAGAACAATGAACCAGTGGAATGGCTTGGCTTCAGAAGTTATGGGTGTTCCAATGCTGGAGGTTTTTAAGAAGAGAGCGGACAGTCATTTGTCTGAAGTGGTATAGGGTTTCCTGCCTGAGCAGGGGTAGGACTAGAAGACCTCCATGGTCCCTTCCAACAGTTATTCTGTGGAGTCCAGGCAGCTTCCTTCCTCTCTCAACATTTTACAAGCAACAAAAGCTAGTTTTCTTTTGATATTCACACTAATCTCTGCCACTCATGGGGATGGTCTATTTCCATTCCTCACTCACTTCTTCTTCTCCCCCACCTGTTCTTCTTGCTTTTTCTATTCCTCCTTGCTTGCAAGGCCTGCGAAACCTACAGACCTCCAGTGCATTCATGTTTCCGCTTTTAAATCTATTTTTACCACAAAGCAGTTAGAGAAGGGCCAGCGACCATCTCCTTTGTTGTGACTCACACATTTATCCAAAAAGCCTTTGTATTTTTTTAACATCTTTAAGGTATGAAAAGTCATTGTGCTCCCGTTATAAAAAAAACATCAAGGACAAAATCCTTTTTTTTTAGATAGCAGAGAAGTTATTATCGCCTCTAATGAGCACTGTCAAAAAATCACCTCTTATCAACCTTACCCTGCATTAAGGAAATTTGCATACAGATACAATTCTGCCAGATCATTTATTCAGTCTCTTATTCCTCAACTCTGTTCTGCAAATAGAGAAGCAATTATTGCTTCTCCTGTAATCTGCATCTATATATTTCTACTTTTTTTAGACTGCAAAGTTTTAAAAGCCTTTTCCTTCAATGCTTCTCACACAGGTATGTAAGCTTGGCTTAAATACATTATCATCACCATCGCTACCTTTTTTTATAAAACAAAAAGAGAAAGTAGTTTACAATAATTAAAGTAATATTTAAAGGCAATAGAAAACAAAAAATCCCATATTAATCCCCGTACTCTCCAATCCCCTTACAAATGTCTGACCTACAGAATTTTAGAGCAAGATTTTGGAGATAAAAACAGATTCTTTTTTTATGGGCCACGTTGGTTTTTTTCACATTTTATAGTTCTTTGTCCTTCCACTGAACTGAGCCAGGTTAATGCATAGTCAAGGCTATGGTCTTCCCAGTTGCAATGTATGGCAGTGAAAGTTGGACCATAAGAAAGGCTGAGCGCCAAAGAATTGAAGCCTTTGAACTATGGTGCTGGAGAAGACTCCTATGAGTCCCTTGGACTGCAAGGCGATCAAACCGGTCAGTCCTAGAGGAGATCAACCCTGACTGCTCTTTAGAAGGCCAGATCCTGAAGCTAAAACTCAAATCCTTTGGCCACCTAATGAGAAGGAAGGACTCACTGGAGAAGAGCCTAATGCTGGCGAAGATTGAGGGCAATAGAAGAAGGGGACGACAGAGAATGAGGTGGCTGGATGGAGTCACCGAAGCAGTAGGCGTGAGTTTAAATGGACTCCAGAAGATGGTAGAGGACAGGAAGGCCTGGAGGAACGTTGTCCATAGGGTCGCGATGGGTCGGACACGACTTCGCAACTAACAACAACAATGCAGACATACTGGAGAGTCAACAGCTTACAAAAACCTAACTCTGCGAATGGCAACTTCTATTTTAATTCTTTCTAAAATTAGTGTCATTTATTCTGCTTGTGGTGAATACACAGAACTGAACTATCTCATTTGCGAAATCCTGGCCTTCAATTTTCCCTATACCAAAGATGCCGTGTGTGCAAATATTGCATTTCTAGAGATTCCCTATTTCTCGCATCGCCTAATAAGGAAAGTTAGAGACTTGCCAAGATACAGTAGCTGTTTCTACGATTAGAATGGAAATATATATTCATATTTCAATCCTAACTGCAGGAAAGGGGCAGCAATCTTTCACCATCTGTGCTTCAGAGATTAGGAGAAAACCACAAAGCGAAAGCCACAACATTTGTCTTATTCTTGACTACCTACTAAGCTAGAAATGGAAAGCAACTTCCCACGGAAACCATCGCCACCATGTTTTCTTGAACTAAGTACAACAACATGACCCCAGTAGATTATCTGAAGGGAAAAAAAAACCAGGCTGATGGGGGCAGATGGCAAATAAATGGCTACTCTCAAACTCCTTGTAATAAAGTTTGCTGTTTTGCAGCTGTATGTCGTTGCTGGAACTGATCTTCCCGCTGAACCCCCTCAAAGCTCTTCTAAAGAAACACAAGGGTTAGATATTTCCTCTTTTTTTGCAAGGAAGACTTACTTGCGAGCAGGCCCACTCCACTGGCCAGCGACCCGACCCAGGCGGTCTTTCCTTTCCCTTCTCCAAAGAGGTCCAGCCATTCCACATAGAGCACCCCAACCGCCAAGGGAGACCCATAGCACAAGAACTGGGTGAAAAAGGAGCTGAGGACTATCACCCAGCCCCAGCCGCCATTGGGCGATTTCTGGAACACCATTTTCCGTCGGGATCCGAGGGGTCCACAAGCCCTGCAGGAAAAAAGACAAACAAGTGGGAGGAAAAAGGGACACAGCTGCCCTAATGCTGAGCACGCACTGAAGGCCATCATGAATCTGAGCTCAAGGATGAGGAGAGAAGAATGACACAAGTCCTTGGGAAGCTGTGCCAAGGCAAACGGCCAGCAACATCTGGTTTCCATCCAACTGCTCTCGAAAGCTGCATTCGGCCTAAATATTTTCTCTCACGGCCACTGGCTGAACCGTGGTCTGTCCAAGCTGTGACTTTGAGGTCCTCTGGACAAGCAGCTAATTGGAACAGCCCTAAGTATGATGCCACAGAACTGCCTCTTCCTGCCTCGCTGTTCAATGAACTAGAACAGTGGTGGCAAACCTTTTAGAGACCGAGTGCCCAAACTACAACCCAAAACCCACTTACGTATCATCGGGTGCTGGGTGGGCGTGGCCCTTTGGGTGGGCGTGGCTGCGGTGGTAACGGCAGACTGGGTGGAACTAAAAAGTTCAATCAATCAATTCCAACTTTGCGAGATCTGTTTTTTTTGCCACGAGAAGTTGAAATTGATTGATTGATTGATTGAACCTTTTTATTTTTTTGCACGGAAGCCTAAAGCGAAAAGGTTTTATAAAACCCAGCTGAAGGCGTAGGACTGGGGCGACGGTGCGCGTGGCCGCGGAGAGGGTTCTGCATGCCACCTGTGGCACGCGTGCCATAGCTTCGCCACCACGGAACTAGAAGCTGTGGGGCCGCCTGGCCTTTGTAGCTTCCATGCAGGTTGCTGAGCAGGCTTTGGGGCTCGGACATCTCCCCTCCTCGGCTGCCAATGTGAAGATTTGGACGGCTAGAAGGACCAACAGTGGCGCTTCTTGCAGACGAGGCTTCCATCTGCAGGAGAAAAGTGGCTTTTGGGAGCACCATTCCTGGGAAAAGGGCAAGACTCCTGCTTGCCACCGTCTGCTCCTTGTCCACCGCTTAAGCCAGGGAGACGGTTCTATCTATTTCTCTGTGAAATGCTGCACCCTAGAAAACAGAAGAGACGGCTCTTGAATATCTCTGCAGCTAATCTCGATTCAGGGATGTGTGGGCACTGAAGTGGGCCACGTCCAGGAAGACTTTACCCTTTTGACCCCACAGCTTTTGCCAAGTCTTGTTGCCCAGAGCACCTTCCCTTCCTCACTCCCAGATCCTGGCCTTCGTGAGGCAGCTAACTAGAAATTAACAGACCTTCTAGGGGAGACTGATGCAAATTCTTGAAATGTGTCAAAACTCCAAGCTGCTCCTCCTTAAGGGAGCCAGTCCTTACTGTCCATTTGGTGAACGGAATACATTCCTGGAGAAGGACTTTGGATTGCTGTTTAACTTAAAACCGAGTTAATCTGGCTGCTAGGTAGAAATAAATTGTCCTGCCACTCCTGTTCTTACAGCAAGCCTTAATGTCCCCATCAAAAATCTCAACCTTCTAATTTTCAACAATCCAAGCTAGTTTCTTCCCAAAATTTCCTCTCTGGCTCAATAATTCCTCCACACACCTGCTTGACCTGGGCGCTTCTTTTCAGAGAGGTGATGCAGGTGGATAAGGCTGTTCTCCTACACCTCCTCAGCCCTGGGGCAAATTTTCCTTCCTGCTTATTGCAGCTATGTATTATACCTGGAAATCTAGATGGTAATGGGAAGAAAAAGGAGCTCTCCCTGAACATTTATGACATTTAGCACAGAGAAAGTAAAAATACTTAAATGCTGACCTTTTATTCACTAAAATATTATGTTGCTCCAATTAGCTAAAGCACAGAGGAGCAGTCAACACGTTAGGACACATCACCAAGTCAGAATGTTTTTCTCCTTCCATCCACACATGTGGGAAAGGACCTAAAATGCAAGCGTAGCTTCACCACCCCATATTCTGGCCTGCTTTCTTCTCGAGTTGCTCCACTGAAACATCTGGGCCCAGAAGTGCAGAGACAGGGGGAAAGCACAAAGGAATCCTAAAGATGCCTGAGGAACCTCAAGAGGGCTGAGATGCTTCTTCAGAAGGCCCAAAGGGGCTTCTGGCAGCCTTGGGTGTCATATTGCACCCACCTGCAGCTGCCTCTGTTCCCACAACTGTGTGGCTGCCTCAGCAACTGCAGTGGAATCCCAAAGAGGACCGCTTTGGCTTGAGAACTTGCCATCCTGCGTGCGCCAAAGGCCCTTTTGGCCTTGACTGCATTTGAGCTGCAGCACCAGAAAGAGGCATTTGGTGAAGGACAGTCTGCTCATCAAGCCCTCCCTGTAACTATTGCCTGAAGACACCTCAGTCTACTTCCTCAGTCTACTTCGTCTCACATGCAGATAAACACAACAGCTGCCTTGAGCTGGGAAGAATCTCGTTTCCATCTCCAACCCTATCGAGAGGAGTTGTGACTCAGAGTTGAACTGATGTGCTCTTGGTTGTCCAAGTTTTGTTCTTTCTTGCAGATGTTTCATTGCCCGGTTAGGTAACACCATTCACAAATGTTTATGTTGCAGATTTAAGACTCTGGGCAATGTGCTTCCTCCTGTCCTCAAGACTGCCTCCTTCTTAACTGATAGAACATTTTGTGTGTACATAGACAGAGGTGGAGGGACAGCAGTGTTTTCAGGACAGGGTTGCTGCAGTCCCTCCCTCCTCTGACTGAAAATTACCCACCCCGCTCAGTGCTTCCTGCCTAATTAGCTATTCAAAGCTCTCATTCAGGTTTCTGCTCAGCACATCAGTGGAGTTCCTTCTCATTCAACGCTTCCCCAACACAATGTTTACATCCTAAGATTTTTCTTGTTTTTACTTTTCCTTCCTTCCTTCCTTCCTTCCTTCCTTCCTTCCTTCCTTCCTTTCTTTCTTTCCTTCTCTCTCTCTCTCTCTCTCTCTCTCTCTCTCTCTCTCTCTCTTTCTTTTTTTCTTTCTTTCCCGGGAATAGGACAACTTGCCACAGCAAACTTGTTGCGGCCAACTCGCCATGGACAACTCACCACGGACAACTAGCCGCAAGACAACTCATGCAGAACTTTTTAACAATTCTATTTAATTATTTAAAATAAATAAATAAAAAAATATTTTAATTGTTTTCAGTTACATTCCATTCTGTCCCTTCTTTTGCATCCTTTCTTTAATGATTCTATTCCACCATTTCTTTCTTATTACTGTAACTTTTGTCCAGCAATGAGTTGTCCTGTGACGAGTTGGCCATGGCGAATTGTCATAAACCGATCCCTTCCTTTCCTCTTTTCTTTTCTTTTCTTTTTTTCTTTTCTTTTCTTTTCTTTTCTTTTCTTTTCTTTTCTTTTCTTTTCTTTCTTTTCTTTTCTTTTCTTTCTTCTTTTCCCCGCTAAGACTGCTGCCAAGATTAAAAAAAAGCATCCTTCCCTGACAAGCATGGTCTCCTTCAGACTTTTGGTAAGTATGTTTTTGCAAGAGATCATCCTATACTTTAAACTTACAAACTTCTGCCTATCTGAGTCTTTAAGGAACTGAAATTCAATCCTTTTGAACCCATGAATGTTTGTCCTCTGCAAGAGGACCCTGCTTGCCCCCCCCTCCCCCAGATATGAACCACCGGGGTTGGGGGGATCCTCACTTTTCAAAGCAGGGGCTTTGAAAGGTGCCCAAATCCAGGCAAAGGTTGACCTCGGTGAGGTCCACTCTTGAATTTATTTTCACAACCCTGCCCTGATGCTAAACCCAATTAACTGGCTCCCATGCTTTTGCTTGTCGGTTTAGTCCTGGGGGAGCGTTTGGGGGTGTTTTTCTACTGAAAGCATTCCAGCATCTAAACTGAGAAGGAGGAAGGATACCCGTTAAACATGACAGCCCCCCCCCCCTCACCTCTGTCCAAAACAGCTGCTTGGAAAGCACTGCATTATTCCAGGATCTCTGCACCAAACCGCAGGCTGCCAGGAGACAGGGGAAGTCTCCCTCGTGACGTGCCCTGTTGATGTGTTCGCACGGAGTGTGAAACCACAAAACAGGCTCTCCAAACCCCAAGGTTCATGTCACATGCCGAGTTCTACACCAGCAGACAAGATGTGGGATTTGGCGTGTTCTGCAAGCGCGAATTCTCCGCCCGGGCGCTGTGAATAACGGATGCACCTTGGACAGGTGAGACTGGACAAGGTCCTCCCTTCCGTCCGCCAGGAGGGAGCCTCTTCTCTTGCCGGGGGGGATGATGGGCGAAGAGGCTGGTAGAACATTTTGTGGTAGAAGAGAAGCTTCGGAGGAGGAGGAGGAGGAGGAGGAGGACGAGGAGAAGCGTCTTCTCCAGAGATGGGACCGGCCCGAAGAGCAAACTCCCTCCAACCTGAAGCGCGTTTACTCAGAAGCAAAGCCTCCCTGGAGCCCCAGCAGCCGTTATCCCATCAGCCTTGCCGGCCTCCCTGGTCAACGCCTCGGACTACAAAGCCCACGCTTGCCCGCCTGCCGGGGACGGCTGGCGCGCATCAAGCCGGGAACGCGCCCGCCTCCCTCCGCCCCGTGAAGCGGCGAGCCCGTTTCTCCCGGCAGCCGGCCGGCTCTCTTCGCCACTCGGGAAGAGCTGCGCTTGGCTCTCCATCCGCCACCCGCGCCCGGCCGCCTCTGCCTCTCGGGGTTCCCGGCGGCAGAGACAGAGACGCAGGCGGGCAGGCAGCCTTGCTGGCCCCCCTTCCCTTCCCTTCCCTTCCCTTCTCTTCCCTCCGCTCCGTTCCCTTTACCTGCCTGGCCGCGCTCGCCCGGGGCCCGACCTGCCCGGTGCGCTCTGCCTGGCCCAGCCCTCCGGCCCTGCCGAGCCGGGCTGCCCAGCGTCCGCTCGGCTCCCTTCCTGCCGCCTCGCTGCAGCGGAGGAGCCGCCGGCCGGCAGGCAGGCAGGCAGCCGGTCCAAACTGGTTGGAACCGACGACAGGGCGGCGAGGCGCTTTCGGGAAGGGAAGGCGGCGGCATCGCGGAGGCTCGGGCTGAGCTGCTCCGCCCGCCCGCCCGCCTGCCGGGCCCAGGGCCGGATCCTTCGCCCGCCCGCCCACCCCCGCCAAGATCCGCCTTACGCGCAGCCTCGTCTGGGCTGTAGCCTTAGCCCCGGAGCCGCGCATCCCTCGCCGCCACCCTTGGCGCCTGGCAGTTAGCTAGCTCCCTTGGCCCGGAGACGCAGCTGGACCCCCTTGGCCCCGATCCCGGCAAAGTCGGGACCGGCCCAGGGCCCGACGAAATGAATCCCTGGGGGAAATTTGGAAGGCTGGGTTATGTTATTTTATTTTATTTTTATTTTATTATTTTATTTTATTTTATTTTATTTTATTTTATTTTATTTTATTTTATTTTATTTTATTTTATTTTATTTTAATTTAATTTAATTTAATTTAATTTAATTTAATTTAATTTAATTTAATTTAATTTATTAATATTTCTATACCGCCCTTCTCCCGAAGGACTCAGGGCGGTGTACAGGGCAAGAATAAAATACAAAATTACAAAAGTTAAAAGTAATTAAATACATGCCCGTTAAAAGAACAATTTATTTATTTATTTATTTATTTATTTATTTATTTATTTATTTATTTATTTATTTATTTGATTTATATACTGCCCTTCTCCCGAAGGACTCAGGGCGGTGTACAGGGCAATAAAAATAAGAATACAGGATACAAGATTTAAAGTTAAATGATTGTGCCCAATGTAGTAAGTTAAGTTAAAAACAATGTTAAAACCCCAGACCCATCAGACCAGGCCGGCTTGTTTGAATAGATAAGTTTTTAGATCACGCCGGAAGGAGCGAAGGTCGGGGGCCATCCGTATTTCAGCCGGTAAGCGGTTCCAAAGGACTGGTGCGCCCACCGAGAACGCTCTCCCCCTGGGGGTCACCAGTCGACATTCTCTGACCGGTGGTACCCTGAGGAGGACCTCTCTGTGGGAGCGTACAGGACGGAGGGAAGTTGACACCGGCAGTAGGTGCTCCCGTAGGTAATCCGGACCCATGCCATGTAGGGCTTAAGGGCGACCATCTGTCTCTTGGGATTCCCAAGGAGACAGCCCCATGGCTGAGTAAGGAATTGATGCCACCCCAGGGCTTTTTTTTTTTGTCATAGAACGCTCAGAATGGAGTTCCGGCACCTTTTTTTTGGATGGAACCTTGTAGGGTAGGCAAGGTGGGTTGTATGACATGTGTGAGTTCTGGCACCTTTTTCTTTTACAAAAAAAGCACTGATGCCACCCCAGGGCCAACCCTTGGCAGGGACTGCTGCCCCTCCACCCACCCACCCACCCCCGTGCCCCTCAAAAGCCTTCCATATGTGGCCAGAGAGCCAGCCAAATCTTTTCTTAAGAAATGGCTTTCTGGGAAGCAGGATCCTTCCCCTCTAAGCCCCTTCCCCACCTTCCTTCCTCTTACCTGGAGACCTTACAACTGAGGTGAGGGACTCAGAGACCGGCCATTATTCCAGCTTCCGAGTTGCTCTATTCAAGAGTTCGGTCTGAACAGGGGTCTTCAAACTTGGCCCTTTTATGACTTGTGGACTTCAACTCCCAGAATTCCTCAGCCAGCTTTGCTGGCTGAGGAATTCTGGGAGTTGAAGTCCACAAGTCATAAAAGGGCCAAGTTTGAAGACCCCTGGAACAGAAGGTTTGGCAAACAAAAGACAGGAGCGATATCCCGATGCCCGTGAGGAGACACTATGAGTTTTCTATATCTCTCCAGCTACCATTTGGGGATCATCAGGGTTTACGGAGACCAGGTCTGATAACCTCACGAATCTTCTTTCCCTCTTTCCCCCTCTTCCTTCTCTTTTTCAATTATTTGCTTCTTTCCTGGCCTGTTTGTTTACTGGGTCTTGGGTTACATAGGATGAGTAAATGAATGTGGACTCTGGTTCTCAGAAATGGTGGAGGCACCTGAAGCGGTAAAAGAGATAGAAAAGAAGAAGCTAAGAAAGTTCATTGACTTTCTTAGATCAGAGGACCCCCAACCTTTTGGGCACCAGGGACCGTTTCTGTGTATCGTCTGACCCACCCACTGCGATCATTAAGTTCTCAGATGATACCACCATATTACAGGTGGAGATGAAACAGTGTACAGGGGGGAGGTACAAAAACTATCCTTATGGTGTTTAGAGAACAACTTGCACCTGAACATTGGCAAGACAAAGGAGATGGTGCTAGACTTCAGGAGTAACAGAGAGGAACCTGCCCCACTTTACATGGGGGGGGGCTGTGTGGAGAGAGTCTCCTCCTTTAAATTCCTGGGAGTCTACCTCTGTGAAGATCTTACCTGGAAAGTCAATACAACCCAGGTGGCCAGAAAGGCCCAACAGAGACTCCAATTCCTCAGGGTCTTGTGGAAGAACAGGGTAGAACAACGGATAATGACCTTCTTTTACCGGTCTACTATAGAGAGTGTCCTCTTGCACTGTATTGTGGTTTGGTATGCTGGCCTGTCAGCTGCGGATAGGAAGATATTACAGAGGGTGGTGAGCACAGCACAAGACATTGTGGGCTGTCCCCTGACACCACTGGATGACCTCGCCAGGTCTCGCTGCCTTGGAAGAGTGAGGAAAATTCTCAGGGACAACTCACACCTTGGTCGGTACCTCTTTACTCTCCTACCATGGGGTAGGAGATATAGAAGTATAGCCAGCTGCACCAACAGGCTGAAGAACAGCTTCTATCCATGGGCTGTCGGGCCCCTGAATGGGAAATAACTCTATGTATGATAAGACTTGCGGGGTCGGCATGTTGTGCAATTAGCTCACATGGTGTAACAAGATGGTGGGTTTGTTGTCACTGTGAGTTGGAGGGGGCACAAAGGGAGGCTCAGTCAATCTCACTGTATACATGTTGTACTTTGATAATAAAGGTTCATTAAAAAAGATTTTTCCATGGACCAGAGGGGTGTGGTTTTGTGTGCTGCCTGCATCCAGTGGACGGGGCTTCACTTGTTTGCGTGCCCTGGTTGCTGGTATGTCGTGGCCTGGTGCCGGTCCATGGACCAGGGGTTGGGGACCCCTGTCTTAGATGACCAGCTATTTCCTTTAAGAAAACATTTAAAGCAGCAGCCCCAACCTTTTGGGCATCAGGGACCGGTTCCGTGGAGAGAGGTTTATCCCTGGACTGGTGGGGGCTGTGGTTTCACCTGCTGCCTGCATCCCACGGATGGGCCTTCGCTTCTTTGCATGGCCCGGTTGCTGACGTGCTGCAGCCTGGTCCATAGACCAGGAGTTGGGGACCCCTGATTTAAAGAATATAGAAAGGAAAAGTTTAATTTAGATTAAATTAATCTACATTAAGGGACGCAGTGGCTCAGTGGGTTAGGACGCTGAGCTTGTCGATCAGAAGATCGGCAGTTTGGCAGGTCAAATCCCGAGTGCCGCGTAGCAGAGTGAGCGCCTGTTACTCGTCCCAGCTTCTGCCAACCTAGCAGTTTGAAAGCACCTAAAAATGCAAGTAGAAAAATAGGGACCACTACAGTGGGAAGGTAACAGCGTTCCGTGCGCCTTTGGCGTCTAGTCATGCCGGCCACATGACCACGGAGACGTCCTCGGACAAGCGCTGGCTCTTCGGCTTTGAAACGGAGATGAGCACCAGCCCCTAGAGTTGGAAACGACTAGCATGCATGTGCAGGGGAACCTTTACCTTTACCTTTAATCTACATTAAATGAGATTCAATAATTTTATAATGCTGATGTGTCACATGGCAATCCAAAGTTGGTGTCTTTCAGTCTCAGCTTAGACATCTTTCTAAGATGTCAATTTACATCTAGGGAGATTCACAGTCGGTTCTGAGAAGAACTGAGGAACTAAAGAAGCTTCTTGGATGAGAAGCGAAACGTCTTCAACCAAAAACAAAGTCCAGTTTATTTATATATTTATTTTGATTTATATACCGCCCTTTTCCCGAGGGACTCAGGGCAGTTTACAGGGCAGTTGACACTTGAAAAAGCACCTTTCTCAAAAATCAGTCCAGCAGTCCCCCCCCCACCCCGACATGCCTGTCAGGGTTATCCAGAAGACCACTCCCCACAATTCAAGGGCGAATCAGATGCCGTCTGGCTGATCTCTCAAAGGAACCAGGCCAGTCTCCGGCGGACCGGCTTCCCAGAGGCAAGGAGGCCTGGAGGGCAGGCAGTCTGGCATCTCTGAAATTAGGGGAACTGCTTGGAGCAGAATCGCCTCTGCCCGTGTCACGAGGTCCCCCAAAACAGCTGCCAGGGCCCGCAAAAACTGGATCAGAGGGTCCACAGGCCTGGCTGAGCTGAAAGCAACCCCCAAAATTAAGGTTTTTAGTTGCTTAGATGGTCAACCAGAACAGTTGCAGGCGACACACCTGGGTTTAAGCTCTCTTTTAGATAGATGTAGGGGTTATAGTAAGCAGGCTGTTGTTCTGTTGGGGTGAGGTGTTCGGTCCTTTAAACACTCACAGGGGACAGAGGACTTTGTGAGCCCCAAATGGAAGCCACCTGCTCTTCCTCCAACAGCTGGTTTGTGCTGGGTCTTTTCCTGTTGAACTTCTTCCCCCCACCCCCTTGCAGTCAAAACTTGGTTAATCAGCACAGCTGAATGTCTTTCCTCACTTCCTCCTCCTCCTGTTGATAAACCACGGAGGTTAAGATCTGGAGGGCAAATTGTCAGCCAGAGAAATCTGAAAGTGGCTTCCTGCTGGTGTTTGGCTGCTTTCCAGACACACAAGAGGTTGGGGGGGGGGGTGAGGAGAGAATAGACAGACACACACAAACACAAGCATCTTTTCTCATTTTTGCAGCCGGGTCATCTGGGGCAGAGATCAGCTGGGGTGAGCTGGATCAAGACAGGAGCCTGCAAGAGATCCAGAGGCCAACCCAACAACTGGCAGAAGCCCCCGCATGAGTGGGGCAGGCCTCATTCGCATCTTCTGGTGGGATCCTTCCTCCCCGCCCCCCTTCAGCTCACAAGCAGGGTATATCAAGAGGGAAGGGGAAGTGAGGAGGCAGGATTTTGAAGACTCTGCCCAGGAGGGGGTCTTTGTATGGAGCAGTTGGTAGTTCTGAGCTGCTGCCCTCCTCCAGTTTGTGTGTGTGTGTGTGTGTGTGTGTGTGTGTTTCAGGAATGTCTCCTGCTGCAGCCCCAGCTTGATCTGGCTCCATTTTTACAGCAGATTTTTCTCTTCTCACAGCAAAATCTCTCTGGTTCATTTTCTGAGAAGGATCCTAGTGACCAACTGGAACCAAGGATCTACCCTCTCCTATATCCTTTTTTTTCCCAAGACCAGAGAGTAAAACAATCAGCTGTCATTCCCACCTGAAAAAGGAAGGGGAGAACCAAGTCTGGTCAACTTCATCGCACCTGGTGAAGTTTTGATTTTCCCCAGGTTGTTCGGCTTCACGTGCTGCTTTTTAGCACCCCTTGGAGATTTAGTTCAGTCCCTCTGAAGCTGCTCATTCCCGTCTCCAGTTTTGTCTGGTGAGAGATATACTCTGGGTCACCTTTTCAAAATGAAAATCCACCCTTGGTTCATATGTTTGCAAAAGACCGTAGAGAGAGATTTAAACTGACTCTTTTTAATAAACGTTGCATATGGGAAAGCTTTCTTGAGCTTAATCTGGAAATCCTTAATTACACTAGAAGAATTAAGGATAAAGCTAGGCCACGATTAACTGAAAACAAACCCTCAGTCCGAGGTAATAACTTAACAGGGCGTGGGAACTTTGGCACGGTAGAGCTTTTTAAGCGAGCTGACATTTTAACATAGTCATTTCTAAAACGGGCAGTTGGGAGAGAACCCAAGCGAAATACATTTATTTCAATAAAGCTGCACGAGGAGTGTAACAGCCTCAGTATAAAACAAGAGATGTGTCCTCTTCAAATGTCTGAAAGAGATGAAGTAATAAAACTCAAAACTAAATATTACATGCCCTACATGGGGTTGCTCTAACAGAAGCTGCAATGGATGCAAATACAGCTACTGGTTTGCTAATTAGCATGAGATTCAGGGATTATGTGGTGTCTTAAGCAAGAGCTGGGGGGGGGGAAGCTAACTCTGCACCCCACCCTTAATGATCTAAAAAAACAAACAAACAACCCACTTGAGGGGGAAGAATGGTGTTTGAGGAATGACCAGATGAAAGGAGCTGAATCAGAGGCAGAGAAAGATATTTAGGAAGGACCCACTCTAACCGATCAGGCTGTAAAAGAGACAGTGGGAGATCTGTACCTTCAGACTTGCAAGACTTTGCTGATGTAGCTTTACAATCAAGTAGAATTAGCTCACCTTGTGGTGTTTCCTGTCTGGTCTACTTGGGAGGCTGGCAGGGTGCCATATTAGCCTTCCCGCCCCCAATGTAGCTTCTTCTCAAAGACATCCCCAAAACATCTTCTCACGGTCGCTGATTCCATCATCCAACTGTTGGGACCCTGGTGTCTGGTCGGAGTCTGCTTTGCTGTAGCAGGATCGTGTTTTTCTGTGTCCTGCACACAGCCTGACTTCTGCTCAGTTGTATCCATTGCTCTTCATAGGGCTTCACCCTCACCAAACCTGTTCCAGTCTGTCTGACTCTCCTTAAACCATCATGCCTAGAACTGGAGATGAACCTACCGGGGGTGGAGGGGGTGGGCGCTGACTCAAGCAGGATAAAATGCAGCGGTGGCTTCTTGTGATTTGGAAATCATACTTCCGATTCACACAGCCTACAACCACCTGTCCTTTCCTGCAACCACACCACCAAGCTGGCTGACACGTCGTGGTCCTGTCCTGCTGCAAGATGTTGCGCACAAGGGCTGTTTGTTGCCAAACTAGGTATTTGATCTTACACCTTACCTGTGTGTGTAATTTTGGCATTCGAACTAAAGCAACTTTTCACATGTTTCGACTTAAAGTTCATTACGTACCTTCATTTCATTTCTCTAAGATGATCATTTCAAATCCCATTTATCTGAGGACGTATCAGCCACCCTACCTGTTTCGTTAGCTGTAAATCAGGTAAGCTCCTTCCCTGAGGCCTTATTGAGAGGGAAGGATAAAGAACGTAGGACGTATAATTTGGGAAAACACCTTTCTCCAAGGATGCATCACTTGGGATTGTTTTCTGGAGCCATTTATGCATCCACTTACTCTAGCTGTCAGGCCTTGCAATCCACATAAACTAAGTGGCTCATCAGAGCATCCTGAGATACATTTTATCAGGTGCTTTCCTAAAGTCAAGCTATATTGAGACTACCGGATTCTCACACCTGACTGAAGGAAGTTACCCAGTCAATGATGGTCTTATCAGCAGACCAATCCTGGTTTGTGTTTCATGCTGGGGTACTAATTCCTTAAGTATTAAAAGCGAGCTAATTAACTCTCCAGTACAAAAGTCCTCAAACCACCACCACCCCCAACCCTGGGTCTAGAGACTGGTACCAGTCAGCAGCCTATTTGGAACCAGACAGCACACATGGCGGGCAAATGTGTGAAGCTCCATTTGCACATGCACAGGATTGTGCATGCGAAAGCATCCCTCTTACACACACCGCCAGTCCACAGAGTCAGAAGTGTTGGAGACCAGGTCGTGGACCGCTGCTCTAGTTACACTTCTTTCCAAACTCTCAGGAGAAGGAAAAAATAGCATGATTTATGAGGACACAAGAAAAACCGCACAGCTGGCTGTTTGTCAGTCCTATGTTGTCTTCCTTAAACAACGCACCGCTTAGGTGGCCTTTGTGGCTTAAAATTTCTAAAGCTTTGACACTAGGAGAACAAAAGGAACCACTGTACTACGAGCAGTTCAGAAGAAGGTTATGGGGCTTCCGTGACCGTTACGGAAAAGCAATTATGTCTTTCTGCCGCTTCTGGTGCCAACTGCCCTCCCCTCACCAAGCCAAGATAAACAACCCTTTTCTACCTCACTGGCTTGAAAACAGGCAGTGCCAGTTTGGATCAAGAGAACAGCAGTTTTCCAACCGCAAGTAGGAAATCAGAACTATATCCAAGGAGCTGATAGCTGCTCTAGGGATTTTCTCCATGAAAACACTCGATGGGTAGGAAATATCTTTTTTAAAAATAATAATAATCATAATAATCATAGAAATACACCCCAGCTGGATTATCTTACAGGAAGGAAGCTTCAAAAATCTGGTTGGCCAAACAAGGGCAACCAAAAAAAGCTGAGGATCTGCAGCTTCTGGGAAAACACCAAGATGTAGCAGCCAATGATGGGAAGGCTCATTCCTCCTGGCCCAGGATTAACCTATTTGGCTTATATTAAATGAAGGCTTTGGCTCCTCGGTTTCATGATTCAAACAGCCCCTGCCCCTCTCCACGGAGTGACCCTTCAGCACAGCAAACGAAGCGGTTATGGGCGCAGGATAACTCCAAGGATGCAGGTTCACTAGCCTTGCCGGAGGCAGTCACCATCCACACACAGAACACCATCCACAGCTCTGGGACTCCAAAGAAAGGAGAGGGTGGGGTCCTTATCCAGGAAGTTCCTTCTTTAGAGAGCCCCTACTCCAAACGTTGAGATCAGGGAAGTCTTGGGAGATGATGATAGAAGGGCCCAAGCGAAAAAGAGAAGCTACAAACGCTAATGGCTACCGGGCTTTTGTCCAAAACTTTAAGCCACGGAATAATCCTCTGCACCATACACAAGAGCCAATTAATTTTCTCCAAATGCTTTTCCGTGCAATCTAATTCTCCTGTAAAAAAAGCACGCAAGATAGTCTGATGTTTCTCATTACAGTAGCAGAAATCGCTTAGAGGCGATGTTAAAAAAAGGCAAGGGTTTGTGGCTGCCACTTTAGAGGGGAAGTTTAATGTTATATAACACCTTTTTTGACACTCCTGTGGCACTGGAGGCAAGCATTCACTCTAGTCTTTGTTTTTATTTCAGCAGCCCAATGAACGGACCCCACCTTAACACCGCATGGGAAAAATTGTTTGTTTGGACCACAGTATCTTTAGCTTACCAGGATCTACTTTTTGCTTGCAGGTGGCCATGCAGAAACCTGGAGGACTAAGCCAGGCTCACCCATCTCAAAGGGATCATGTTTGCCCACCAGCAGGTCCCTAATTTTGCCCACCAGCCAAACCAACTAAGAATAACCAACCAGCCAACCAAAGCCGAAGTCCAGCATTATGTCCGAGCCAAGGAGCCCGTCTCCTTGCTCTTGGATTTACACATCACAAATTGTCTTCCTCCAATTCTTCCATGCAGTGATGAAGAAGCCACACTTTCTGGCATTGCCCCTTCCCCCAGATGTTGTATTCGTATATGCTTAACAATCTCGCTTTGGAGTACATGCTACACTTTTTACGTTTTTTATCTTGTAGTATTGGGAGGGGGAGAGAACCACGCACCGATTTTCAGGCATTAAAAGACTTATTTTAGGATGTATATATTTTCCCAGGAAAGGCAATATGTTAGGGTAACTATTTCAAACACTGCACAGATTAAACCCGAGTCTGGCCCCTCAAGGTGACCCCCCAAATACTTTAAATACAAGTTAAGCATCTGCCTCTAAAAGTCACAGTCACCAAAAATGCTGAAGCAGCCCAACTTGGTTAAAATCCTGGGCTTGTCAGCTGGAAAGCCGACAGCCTGGGTTCGAGAGCCGAGCGCTACGTGATGGGGTGAGCTCCTGCCAGTCGAGCAGCTACAAAGTATGGAAACATCAGTAGCTAAATAAGGTACCACTTTGGCTAAAAGGTACCAGCTTCATGCTGGCCACAGGATGACAGAATCACCTCTCGGACAACGCAGGCTTTGTCGGCTGAGAATCAGAGGAGCACACCCACCCCCTTGAGTCAGTCACGACTAGGCAGGGGAAACCTTTAAACCTGTGCTCAAGGGACCCGGTGGCTCAGTGGGTTAGGACGCTGAGCTTGTCGATCAGAAGTTCGGCAGTTTGGCAGGTCGAATCCTGAGTGCCGCGTAGCAGAGTGAGCGCATGTTACTCGTCCCAGCTTCTGCCAACCTAGCAGTTCAAAAGAACATAAAAATGCAAGTAGAAATATAGGGACCGCTACGGTGGGAAGGTAACAGTGTTCCGTGCGCCTTTGGCATCTAGTCATGCTGGCCACATGACCACGGAGATGTCCTCGGACAAGCTTTGAAACAGAGATGAGCACCAGCCCCTAGTTGGAAACGACTAGCACGCATGTGCGGGGGAACCTTTACCTTTTACAAGACTTTCAAGCACAAATTAAGAAGTAGCCGCAGCGCTCAAAGAATCTGAAGGGATTATGTCTTCAATGTCTTAATTACCATTTCATAAAGGAAAACACGAAACGGTGCAAATGTTGCAACTCAGGATTTTTTTTAAGCCTGGGCTTTAGGTGTGACAAAAATACAGAACTGTCTCCTGCTTCGTACTCTCTTGTGTCAGGGGACTTTTCAAAGTTAGCCAGTAGGAAACCTCAAGTAAAGGGGAGGGAAAAAAGAGACTTCGTTCCACTGCAAAGTGAAACAAACCATTTATTTGTGCTAAATGAATTGAAAGAATGTATTCCAGAATACATTTCTTTATACATTGTACCGGCTTATGCTGCTAAATACGCATTTGCTATTGTCACCTAACTTTCTCTTTGATCCTTTTCTACCAAGCAATACAACACTTTTGGCTGTTTACCATATGCTGCTATAAATGAGCACCTCCCATTTGTGGCTGTATTTTTCCCCCCTTCCTTCTGCCAAAAGCCTAATATCGTGGTTTAAACTTTCAGAGAGGAAGGGCCACACCATTAAAATATTTTAAACAAGGTGGGGGGGGGGGGGAAAGGAAATCAGGCTTTTTTTTTTTTTTGCTTTTCATTAAAAACTGCTTTCCTACAGCAGAAAATCAGAGAACAGCTGTAGACAGCCCCAAGCATTATAACAAAGCAGCAAGATGGGCTCTACGAGGGAGGGAGGGAGGGAGGGAGGGAGGGAGGGAGGAAATGGGAAAAAAGGAGGAGGGGGGAAATGGGAAGGGTGGGGGGAGATCCATACGTCTTACAGGGTCTGACATTTAAGACGGTACCAACACACTGGATAAACGGGGTGGGGGGGTGGGTGGGCTGAGCATGTACGCTTTACTTGAGTCTGGAAATTAAGGGACACAATTCGAGAGATAAGAGGTGTCGGGGGGGGGGCTTTTCGCTTTTGCACTAAAAGCCGTGCTGAAATGTAGAGCTGATTTTGTTGTATACGCTGGAAACGCATCGTCACACCTGGGAGCTTGTGAATGTACGGCCCGTGCCTTAGTCGCAGAATGCAAGATGTTGTGAGAAAGCAGAGCGAACTCTCCCTTTCGAATCTCAGAAAGGAGGAAGCGGGGGGGTGGGGGTGGACGGGGAAAGGAGTGGAGGGGAAGAGAGGCTGTACCCGGGGGGGGGGGATCAGCAAAACAGGAGGCCGCAATACTGAACACAAGCACCGGTGTGCCAGCCGCGGCAGGCGCAGAGATGGATGTTCCCATATCAACACTGACGGGTTTGGGTTGGCTCGCTTCAGACGGATGTTGCAGATCTCACCCCTGACGGCTGCGTTCTGGAGAAACCGAGAGAGGGGGCTCTTCTTGCATGGAGGGGGTGTGTGCCCCCAGGTGGTGGGTGATGCCCAGGTGCCGCCGTCCACCTCCCTCCCTGGAAGGAAGCACCTCGGGTGCGGGCCAGGCGCTAACGCCAGAGGAGGTCCTTGGGCAAACTGGTACAACCACAATGAAACGGCGAAGCCTCGACAACTTCAGTGCAAGTCAGTCAACTCCAAATTGACCGCGGTCAGCCTTTGGCTTGTAGTAAACTGCTCCGGGTGGGGGGGATGAGTCCAACTCTGAAGGCAGGATCGCTGGCCGGGGCACTAAGGCTGAGTGGAGGGCTGGAAAGGAGCCGGCTGGGGAGGGGGAGGCGGGGGCGCCGACGGCAGCGGGGTCTGTGTGTTCGGAGAAGGAGGGGGCGTGGGGCGCTTGAACTTGTCCGGGCTGTTGCTTCTTCGCGGCAAAGGCCTCTGCAAGGAGTAAAGAAAGAAAAGGCTGGGATCATGACAGCCAAGGCCAGAGACGGAGAAATGCCCCCATGCTGGCACAAATGAGCTGCTGGGACAGCTAGGCCCAACCACGACTGCCGCCAGTGGGCCGAGCCAGCAGGGAGGAGGAGGTGCTTCCGCCAGGGAGGCACCGCAGCCTCAAGGCTGAACCTGGCAAGGCCCGTCTTGCTGCACTAATGGCGTCTTTTAGAGGGGCCATGCCCACATTTTCCACCTGTCCCCGTGACGCCTCCCTGACCCTTGTCCCACGCTACATCTATGGTTATGGCTTTCTGCCGTGTTCTCTGCAACCGAGATAGGGCTGGAGCACTTGCCTCTGTACAGCAGGGGCGGAGAATCCTCCTATGCTTATCTCCTCCTCTGTGCCCCCACCCCACTGTCATCCTGTGGCCTCCAGAGGAGGTGGGCTTCCATTCCGGAAGGGCTGGCTGGAGGCAAGAGTGGCTAGGGCTGATCACACCCGGAGGGGGAAGGGGGTCAGGCCTTCCAATCCAAAACATATTGGGTGTTGTGATTCAGGGTCAGCCTGTGGGTTCGGCAGTTGGGTCGGACGACTCAGAGGAGGAGGGGGGTGTTGAAGACCTTGCTGAGGGGGTTGAAGATCTTGCTGATGAGAGCCCTCAGCCAGGCCCCTCCCACTTGGTCACTACGGAGACCCTGCTGTGTGAGCCTGACAGTGTGGATGAAGATGACCCACAGCTGGCCCTGTTCAAGGACGCCCGACGCAGGAGGCAGTCAATCAGGAGTAAACAGAGGAAGGCAATGGGGCTCCTCGGAAGGAGGCAGAGAAGCCATGCCCTGAACTGTATAAAAGGGGAATGTGTGGGAGGGCTGGTTTGCTGAAGGCAACCACTTGATTAGTTCCTGTTTCATAGCTCCTGTTTCATGGTTGGTGTCTTGTTTTGCTGTTTTATGTTAATAAATTTGGCAGGCTTTATTCCAGCCTCTTGCCGTTTGTAAAGGGGTTGTCCCTGCCTTTTCTGCAGGGCCGGTAGCAGGCTGGTACAGAACACTGGGATGTTAGTTAATAGGGTAGATCACCCTGACGAGGCTTTTGGTTCTTTGTTGGAACGCAAAATGTTGTCCCAATTCAAAATTATTTGCTGAGTTAAAAAAACAACAACAACCTCTCATCCATTGCAGCAGCCAAAATTAGTCCTGATGTCTTTTTTTGTGATTTTAGAAAACCGGACAGTGAAAGCTTAATAAAGTGAGAAAAGAGATGAAAAATTGGAAGATGCCATTGATGACGATGAACCGATGGTTGGTTCACCGATGGCTGAACCCCGGAGTCAGCCTGGGATGATTCCTTTGTCAAGGAAGGGAGGCGAGGAAAGAAATCAACTTTGCAGTTTGTGTGTTCCTTTCTGGTTTGGGTGTTTTATGGGCTTGCAGATATTTACAACTCTTCATGCCCTGGAAACTCTTTGACCTTTTGTTCTGAAGAGGATGCTAATGAGAAGCAGCGGCTAAATGGAAGCACAAAAATGCATAACTGCAAAGAAAAAGCAGAGCTGCAGAGCGCACATACGATCTAGTTTGTAACCACGGGAAAATCATCAATCGGGTGGTCCAGTGGAGCGTTTCTCAACTTTAAGATGTATGGTTTCCAATTCCCAGAATTCCCCAGCCATCATGAGCTGAAATCCACCCAACATAAAGTTGGCAAGTTCAAGAAATATTGCTCTAGTGCAGGGGTAGGCAACCTCGGCTCTTTTATGACTCATGGACTTCAACTCCCAGAATTCCTGAGTCAGCTATGTTGACTCAGGAATTCTGGGAGTTGAAGTCCATGAGTCATAAAAGAGCCGAGGTTGCCTACGCCTGCTCTAGTGTAAAAAAAAAGAGAAACACGGGCTTGGTAGCATCTCAGTCTGAAGAAACCAGGAAGCAGCAAGTCCCAGGATTAGAGAGCTATAGAGCTGGGGTCTCCAACCTTGGCAACTTTTAAGAGATATGGACTTCAATTCCCAGAATTCCTCAGCCATTCTGGGAATTCTGGGAGCTGAAGTCCATAGATCTTAACGATACCAAGGTTGGAGACCCCTGCTGTAGAGACTCACCGTAATGCTGTGGGACGGTCCCATATGCTGCACGTGAAGGCCGGGAGAGTTATAATAAGACATGCCAGCTCTGGTGAGTGAAGCTGGGGGAGTGAAGCCAACGGTGTGACTTGCATACGAGAGACCTGCAACCAGAAAGAAAGCGAGAGAAGGCATCACGACCGAGTGAGAGGCAGCAACATTTATTTTTATTTTATTTATTTTAATTCCATTTATATCCCGCCCTTCTCCGAAGACTCAGGGCGGCTTACAAGCTTAGCAGTAGCCTTCATTCTATCTATATGCCTGCTTATTAGGGCTTTCACACACACCCCAAGCGGCATTATTACAAAGTCAGCTTAATTGCCCCCAACAATCTGGGTCCTCATTTTACCTACCTCGGAAGGATGGAAGGCTGAGTCAACCTTGAGCATGGTGGGAGGCGAACCTGCAATAATTGCAGGCAGCTGGTGTTACTTAAGGAGGCATTAGCCCACTGCTCCACCAAGGCTCTATCCCATCCAAGAGGAAGAAGGAAAGGCAGGTAAGAGATCTGCAATTTTGTTGACCAAGTACTGGTGCTTCCTGGTCGGGCCAAAAAGGGCGACGTCATTTAAGCGCAGAAATGTATAATTTGCCCCAGCCCAGAAGCTTCAAAGCAGGAAATAAAATGTCCCTGTTCGAATTGGAGATTTAACACTAGGAGTGGCCGAGAGAGAAAAATCTGAATAAAATGAAACGTTTTCAAAAAAAAAAAAATCCGAGACTAAGAAAGGATATTTATTTATTTTAATCCCATTTATATCCCGCCCTTCTCCGAAGACTCAGGGCGGCTTACAATCTAAGAAGCACAAATCAGTGTGCTTAGCAATAGCCTTCATTCTATGTATATGCCTGCTTATTAGGGCTTTCGGGGGGCCCCCAGCGGCATTATTACAAAGTCAGCTTATTGCCCCCAACAATCTGGGATATAAAAGGAAACATGTGGAAAAACTGTAAAATCTCTTTCTGAGTTTCCTAAAGTTTAACAAGTCTTTGTGGTTTCCAATAAACCCCTGAAATAAAAATGCCTGGGCTCTTGTTTGTTGACCAATTACATACCCAGATTTCGATATAATCTGTCTGCTTTAACTTCCTGACGGCTGAAGAGCCTCCACTCACTAGTTCTAGTGGAAGATTAACTACACACCCAAGCAAGACACGCGTGTCCCAAAGGAAAAAAAAAAAAAAAAAAGCCGAATTTTCCTTATTTCTTACCTGGTGAGATGGGTCTGCTAGAACTTGGAGAAGGTGTGTACGGAATCGGGCTTGACACAGTGCGAGGTCTTAATCCTTGTGCAGACATTTCATTAAAGTATCTAAGAGATACAGATCAATTAATTTTAATTTGCCACAAATCTATTTCCTTACTTTAGGCTTTCTTCCTAGTTGCTCTGGATGTTTTTCTAAGACAGTAGAGGGGAACATCACGATAAGGTTAGTACAACTGACTAAATAAGAACATTTTTAATCATTCACAAGGTGGATTCTAATAAAGCTGATATTTTTAAAGCATAGTAAATGTTTTACACAGCCACCATGAATACTGCATTACACTACACTTTTACACAAATGTGTAACGGATATGGGTAACAAAGCTCATTTCTGAAACGCTTCAGTGCCAAAAGCACAGGATTCTCTCCTGGTACTGCCAACCGCAACTCACCCAACCTTCTTCGAAGAGAAGCTGTCTCCTCTTCCGAGGAGTCCTCTGCAGATTTAACTGAGTTATCCATTCAAACTCACAGGCTGGCTGTGCCCAGCGTAACTGCACGACAGTGCTAACTTAAAAGTAGCTAAGCTGCTGGAAGTTCAACCCTTCCAACCGGGAAAGCTAGTAGATTCCAGATGCCAGAAGGACTCGTCCAAATGAACAAGAGCCACGAAGGTCAAGCAGCAGGAGAATCCCCAGCAACACGGCAGGCCTGGCCCTCTGGGCAGAAGGACTGACAGGCTGCTTCCCCTAGAAATGCCTTTGTGCTATGAGAAAGCCAGGGCTGCCTCCTGAAAGGGTGGGGCCACCAGGCTGCCTCCTGCCCAAGTGGTTTCTGAAGGCTGTTTCCGAGACTGCTGCTGGCCTGTCCTTGTAGAGGCCTGGAGTGACCCCTGGCCTCAGGTTAGGCCTGAGGCAAGGTCTGCTGTCAACTGCAGAAGAGGACCCCTGAACTCTGAAAGCCAGAATCAACTAAGCCCAAACCTTTCGTCATCCATTTCCAGACTGGATTCACTTTCAGACAGCTGCCGGCACAAGGCTTCCCTTCGCTCCATCTCCCTCTGCAGTTTCCGCTGGAGCCTCAGGTTCTCCTCTCGCATGTGACGTTCTTCCTCCAGGTACTGGGCCATCTTCTCTGAATCTGGGGTTTCAAGATGGCTGGTTATTAAACCCACAGCTGTGCTTTAGAAGGACCAGAGGTGTTGGCAAACGTCGCACAACTCAACCCTCAATTCAGCTGATTCAAGAAAGGTGAATACAGAGAGCTGAGCGAACCACAGTTTAACCTTAGCTGGCACTGAACTGGCTACAACTGGAACCATTCACAGTTCCCCTAGGTCAGACATGTCAAACACAAGGCCCGGGGGCCGGATCCGGCCCGCGAAGTGGTTTCATGCGGCCCGCGAAGCCATCCTGGAAACAGTGAGGGAACGGCCCCCACTGCCTTGGCCCTGGCCCAGAGACCCTCCTTCTGCCAGAGACCATCAGATCTGTCCCACTCCTGCCCAGGCCCCCATAGGCACCCTTGATGCGAACGATGTAGAGCTGGCCATGCCCACCCAGTAGGCCATACGCACTCTAGCCACGCCCACCCAGTAGGCCACGCCCACCCAGGCCATACCCACCCGGCCCCCTGAGGGCAACTGCAATGCTGATGCAGCCCTCAATGAAATTGAGTTTGACACCCCTGCCCTAGGTCAATTCACACCTACCAGAACGTTGTTGGTTAGGTAAAAGTGAGAGTGGTGGTGCCTCGTGCAGACAGCCATCCTCAAAAGCAAACTTGGCAACGTCATGACTTGTGGACTTCAACGCCCATGGCTGGCTGAGGAATTCTGGGAGCTGAAGTCCACAAGATCACAAGTTGCCAAGTTTGCAGGCCCCTGCTCAAAAGCGTTCATATTGGCTCCAAAAATCTCAACTTTGGAGTGACCCACAAGAAACACTTCTTGTCCCGAACGAGTAACACCAAAATTGCCACATATCCAGCAGTAAGCCTTGAGTTGGGAAGAACATCTACCCCTGGGGCAACTGTCTCTGTTGTGAGGGCAGAAATGACAATACAAATGTCCAAAAACTTTCCTTAAGTATGGGGTGAGGGAGAAGACTCCAGAATTCTGGGCATTGAAGTCCATTCCCACCCCTACCCTAGAGTTTTGGCCTAAACGAAAAATTGGGGATAGAGATTAGAGATAACCCAGAGTGCTGCAGCCTGATGGAGGCCCAGAAAGCCATAAATTGTCCTGGGTCACGTCCCTGTTGCTGCAGTCCCCTACCAGGCCCCCAAGGACAAATGTGGGGCAGACAAAAGATAAGGGTAGAGGCCCACAAGAGGCTTTTGAATTCTAACGCTCCAGGCTAACATTTGCACATCGGCCGCCCTGATTCCCAGACGTCCGTCGCACTTACGTAACCCCAGGCCACGTCTCTGAAGGGACAGGCAAGGACACCCAAGATTACAGCCCCCGATCTCCTTTGTAATGACAGCACTAATTCTGCAAAACTTGCAAACAAGGAGTCGGCCTAAAAACATATGTTTTCTTCGTTTCCCTCCTCAAAGGACATTGACTGCCACTAAACGCTCTGCCTCAGAAAGCTAAGTTGAAATATTGCCGCTACTTTCTGCCTAGAAAAAAGGCTGCCAGTTCAACCTATTCCAAGTGCAGAGAGTAGGCAGAGAGGTCACCGACCCACAAATATCCAAGTGCAGAAGGGGGAGTGGGGGGGAAGCTAACTTTTTTACATTCAAAGGCCAGAAGAAATATAACCTGCCAAGATGGCGCCTCTCTTTGCTCTGAATCTGAAATTCAGGGCCTCAAAATTCAGAGACTCTTCCCTCGCTTATTCCCCATTTTAAGCACAGACTTCAGGATACTACCCTTAGTCCCTACACTCCCTTTCTCCGTGGAGACAAAAGCCCTCAAACCACAGGATCCCTGTGAGGAGATGTCCGCCGAAGTCACTAACAAACAGTAATTGTTTGAGGTTACTCTAAAAAGCTGCTGACTTTTACTCAGACTGAATTTAAGTATCTCAGATTTGAAGCAGGCATTGGAGAGGCTCAGTGCAAATCATGACCTGATCAAATTCTGAGCATTAAGATCCGCTTTTCTATGCCAAAAATGCAGATCTCCCAAGACCTCTACAGGCAAGGAGATCCCACCAGCAGCCCATCTGGATCCCACCTCTAGATCCGTGGTGGCGAACCTATGGCACGTGTGCCACAGGTGGCACCCAGAGCCTTCTCTGTGGGCACGCTTGCCATCGTCCCAGTCCTAGGCCTTCAGCTGGGTTTTATAAAACCTTTTCCCTTTAGGCCTCCGCCGTGTGCAAAAAAAAAAGGTTCAATCAATTTCAACTTCTTGCAAGGGAAAAAAAAGAACTTGCAAAGTTGGAACTGATTGATTCAACTTTTTAGTCCCACCCAGTCTGCCATTACCACTGCAGCCACACCCACACAATGGGCCACGCGCACCCAGCACCTGATGATACATAAGTGGGGTTTGGGTTGCCCTCTAAAAGGTTCGCCATCACTGCTCTAGATGTTCGGGGCCTTTCTGGACTGATCAAATCTCAGCACTGCTGCTGGGCACCAGCTTGGAGATAACGAGGAAAAGAGGATAAACTTCAGGTAAAACTCTTTAATCTCTTACTACAGAGCCTTCTCCGGTATTTTATGCCTGGGTTCTGTTGTTCCTTGGAGAAGGCCTCTCCTTTGTGGCCTTCACTGTCAATGTCTTTGCGCAACAAGCCCCTTAGTGCAAAAGGTCTATGCATTCTGTGTCCAGAGGATGGCATAATGCTCTTAGATAATACCAAGGCATTAACAGCTAAAGTCTTGTCTCTAAAGCCACTAATGTAGCTTCCCAAAAACCAGTAATATACAAAACAGACTACGGCATTTTCACCCTCTTTTGAAAAGACCTTGTCCAAATAGTCGGCAATTCAAATTGATGAGCTAAACACGGTCAGTGTCCTTCTCCTGCCCCAAAATGTATATTTAGTACTGTAAACACAACACTTTTATCGTTTAGTGAAGCAGACTAGAGTATTGTAAAACCACACCTGCTCAATTTTACGGTGAACTGAAGTAAGATAAAATGACCTGAAACTTGTACTCATCCTACCTGAGAGAAAAATGTAGTACCAACAAAGGGGAATATTTGTAGCACAAGTTTGGACTGTGGGGTCCTTGGTGCTGTCTGAGCTCGGCTGTTTTCTTGCACACATTTCATGACCTAAACTAGATAAAACATCCGTGCTGATGACGTTACTGAGTTTGGGTCATGAAATGTCTGCAAGAAAACAAACAAGCTCAGAGAGCACCAAAGAAAATCTAGGTTGCAGTACGGACAGCCCTGCTACCTAAAAACCAGCATTCTGCTTCTGAACGTGGCCTGGATCAGGGATAGATTTACGTGACACAGGAGGCAGCGCAGCCAGATAAGAAGCCAGGACTTACGCTGTAGCTGTGCTGCCCGGAGCTGTTTTTTTAACCTCTCCACCTCGTTCTTCAGGAACCTGATATGCCGCATCATATTTTCTGGAGAGTCTATTTCCATTGATATGTCCCTTGGCGATGGAGGAGCAGACACAGGCTGGTCCAGTTTCTCCTGGAGAATTCTGAAATTAAAAAAAATATATTTACACTGGCACTTTTGGCTTCATTTCTTTGGAAAGTACTAACAGAAATCAAGATGATCTTAAACGGGCAAGTTTCTCTTTTGGGCAAAGGAAGGTGAGCGTGACCTGTGCTGAAGAAATCAAATCTCACAAGTAGAAACTATGAGAAAGCATTTTCTGCCACACGTCTGCAATTCGGGCAACCACCTGTCACACACCTGGGGATCAATAAACCTACATGGAGAGAATGGCAAGAGTCAGGGCTAAGGCCTGGTTGCTCCAGATTTCTGATTAACAGGCCAGGCAAGTGGTCATCTTACTCCCATGTCCAGGGTGGGAAGGAGGCAGGGATTCCCACCCACGGTTCCCCAAGCACGAGATCCATTTTTGCTTCCTTTTCTCTGAACAAGATTGCCTCAGTCTCGGAAGGAAAATCCTTGGCGCCAATTTGATTTTTTTACATGTTTTACAATTAAAAAAAAAACGGTTGGGAGAACAAAGGGTCACAGCGGTGCCCAACCTTTCATTGGCTAGCATCTTCATCCATGTGTTTGTGGATCCTTCAAGTGCTGCTGCTTCTGTGAAATTTTCTGAATGCTGTGAAATGTTATTTCTGGCCAAAAATCGGGATTCAGCACAAAGATTTATAAATAGCAATGGCTAATATTTATTTTGAGATGCATAATGCAAAGCCTAGTAATGGAGCCGAAAGGAGCCTTTCTAGTGACTCCATCTTAAATGCCCTGTTATACGACTCTTGCAACATAACACAGTTTTTACTGTTCTCTTCTTCTTCTTCCGGTTGTTTTATTGCCCCTTGAAATAGCTACATTTCGGGGGAAAGCTGTAAATTGTAAAAATATGCCTCTTCCCCCCCCCCCAAAATGGGGTGAATGGTTGAGAGGAGCAAAGAAGAAAACCCACCTTTTTTCGGCTTCAAGTTTGTCCATCCTCTTCCAGAGACGGTTCACGAGAGCTTCCTGTTCTTGTTCAAGTGTGTTTTCTAGATCAATCTTCTCACGTCTTAGCTAGGAGGGCAAAGTGTGGCTGGTTAAGAGAGGGCATCCCCCTTTTCCTAAATTTGAGCTGGACCGCAGTTTCACTCAGCACCAATTCAGGACACCCAAACACAGTCAAGAGATCTTTTCTCACAAAAAGAACGTTTTGCTTACACAGTGAAAATAAATTCCGTTCATCTAGACCAGGGTTAGGCAACCTCGACTCTTTTATGACTTGTGGACTTCAACTCCCAGAATTCCTGAGCCAGCATGGCTCAGTATGGAAACCTCTCCATTTCTCCTCACCATGGCTGGCTCAGGAATTCTGGGAGTTTCATTTATTTTATTTTTATTTATTTTATTAGACTTATATACTGCCCTTCTCCCGTACGACTCAGGGCAGTTCACAAGGTTTTTTAAAAACAATACAAGTTACAAAAATTAAAAACAATTAAAATGATTACACTAACCTTGAACTAAAAATCCCAATTACAATTAAAATACAATTAAAACCCCAGTTAATACTCTCAGTGCAGGCCAGAAAGCTCGAAGAGCCAGGTCTTCAGGTCCCGGCAGAATGAGCGAAGGTCAGGGGCAGTCCTAAGCTCTACAGGCAGCTGGTTCCAAAGGGCAGGTGCACCCACAGAGAAGGCCCTCCCCCTGGGTAGTGTCCGCCGGCAGTCTTTTACCGGCGGTACCCTGAGAAGACCCTCCCTGTGGGAGTGCACTGGACGAAGGGAGCTTGATGCCGGCAGCAGGTGTTCCCTCAGATATCCCAGACCCAAGCCATTTAGGGCTTTATAGGTCATCACCAACACCTTGAATCTCACCCGGAGGGCAACCGGAAGCAAATGCAGCTCACGGAGTAGAGGTGTTACATGGGAGTATTGGAAAACCCCCATCACAACCCGCGCGGCTGCATTCTGCACCAGCTGGAGCCTCCGAGTGGTCCTCAAGGGCAGCCCCATGTAGAGAGCGTTGCAGTAGTCCGATCGAGTTGAAGTCCAAGAGTCATAAAAAGAGCCAAGGTTGCCTAACCCTGATCTAGAACCTTGGAAACAGGAAAACTGTTTAATTAATTATGCTTTTCTTTTGTGTTTATTCTGAGGAAAATAAACGCACCTCCTGGATTCTTTCTAATTCATTTGTCCAGGTAAAAAGGAAGTTACCTTCCTGCCAAGTTCAACTGCTGGAGATACCAAGGCCGTGCCCGGAGGTCACTAGACAGGAGTATGGAGCTGGCCTGGTTTCTCGTCTCCTAGATGGGGTGGGGCCCTTTGGGATTCCCAGTCTGGCCTGTAGCCTGAGATCTGCTGATCTCCCATCCAGTTTTAATCAGCTCCAATCCTGATTAGTTCTCCGGCTCAGCCAAGGTCAACCTGATGCTGCCACCCAACCAGGCAATCTCTGTTGTTCACCGATTGTTCCTGCTTTCAGGAGTTCAAGGTAAGGACAGCCCAATTTTCAGTCTCCCAGGAGGGAAGGCATGCTAAGAGAAAGCAACCTGCTTAAAGTCACCCAGGCAGTTCCAGGGTCAAGGGGGGAGTCCTGAACACAGAATTTGGGGAGGGGGTCCTGTAACGACAACACAGCGCTTGATGTTACCGAATCCGGCCGTTCTCAATTCTGGAGAGTGGCAATTTTGCAAGTTGGGGGAAGAGAGCAATACTTTGTGCGTCCTTTTGTGCCAAATGCCCTTTTTCACGACCATTAAGCCTCACTTGGTTTACTAATCAAAACATAAAATTTTACCGGGTCCCCAAACTCAGTTGCAGTTCGTGGGTTCCTGGAGAGGCTATTGAAGCAAAAGATCCAAGAATGCCAGCTCAGACATCCAGATTAGTGACTTTGGGATTATCTTGGGCGGGGAGGAAGAGTTTAATCTTTTGGGGTTGATGAGTGGCCACTGCCCTCCGATGGTTGCCATTCCATCTGTTGGCCAGAGATGACCTCCTAGCCCAGGGGTAGGCAACCTCGGCTCTTTTATGACTCATGGACTTCAACTCCCAGAATTCCTGAGTCAGCTGACTCAGGAATTCTGGGAGTTGAAGTCCATGAGTCATAAAAGAGCCGAGGTTGCCTACCCCTGTCCTAGCCGATTCCCATCACCCAGCCCTCTTACAGACTTCTGGCAGCGGGGTCCCACTCTTTGTCCAAGCTTTTCACATAAGGGCACCGATTGTAGATGTTTTTAAAATCTCTGGGAGAATCCTAAGAAGGAAGGTGAGCTGAGAGGCGGGACCAGTCCCCACGTCCTGCTGGGATGGCAGAAGGTCCCATTCCAGCTCGGAGCAATTCCTATGCCACCGACAGGCTGTCCGAGCTGTTCTGCAGGTCTTCCTCTCCTAATGACCCCCACCGCTCGTGAGCCTCGTTGGAAAGGAGGGGGCACCGGTCACCAGCCAAAATGGCAAGAAGACCTGTTGGGGAAGGGGAGCAGCTATGGCACATATTGGGAGAGCAGCCTGGTCTCTTGGCATGAAACTGGCCCAGAACGACTGGTGTAAAGACGCAACCGGGCCCGTTACCAGTCTGGGGGAAGGGTGCCCTCCAATTACCAACCCTTGACTCTTGGTTCAAAATTGCAATCTAGATGCAGGTGGGTTTGTTCTGCCCTGCCAGCCAACAGTTGCCTGCCACTAAACAGAGGAGGGGGGGAAGGAGTACTTCTGTCTGATGAAATGGAATGACCATGTTGTAATTCAGGGTCAGCCTGTGGGTTCGGCAGTTGGGTCGGATGATTCAGAGGAGGAGGAGGGGGGGTGTTGGAGACCCTGCAGAGGACAGTCCTGAGGCTTCGCAGAGCCCTCAGCCAGGCCCCTCCCATCTGGTCACTACGCAGACCCAGCTGTGTGAGCCTGACAGCGTGGATGAAGATGACCCACAGCTGGCCCTGTTCAAGGACGCCCGACGCAGGAGGCAGTCAATCAGGAGTAAACAGAGGAAGGCAATGGGGCACCTCGGAAGGAGGCAGAGAGAAGCCATGCCTTTAACTGTTTAAAAGGAGAATGTGTGGGAGGGCTGGTTTGCTGAAGGCAACCGCTTGAATAGCTCCTGTTTCATGGTTCGTGTTTTGGTTTTGCTCTGTTTGCTCTGTTTTGTGTCAATAAATTTGGCAGGCTTAGTTTCAGCCTCTTGCCTTTTTGTAAAGGGGTTGTCCCTGCCTTTTCTGCAGGGCCGTTAGTAGGCTGGAACAGAACAGACCACCTGGGAGCAGGGCTAACCTCCCCGAGTTGCACTTTTATTAGGGGAGTTGAACCAACTGAATAGCTGTTACAAAGCAGTAACAGGCCGTTTTCAATTTCAAGGAGAAATGTAACAACTGTCCAGAACGGCCCCGGCAGCTGCAGCGCAACTCAAAAAACGAAACCACCATTCTGAAAAGAGACGAGGGTTAGATCAGGTAGAGAAGCAGAGCCACAGGCAAGAGAATTCCTGGTAAAGATGTGGCAATCAAAGGAAATTCCCTAAAGGTATTTGCAGTTTAGTATTAGCCCTTTAGTATTAACTCTAATGGCAGAAAGTGAAGAGGAACTAAAGAGCCTCTTGTTGCGGGTGAAGAAGGAGAGTGCAAAAGTGGGCTTGAAACTTAACATTAAGAAAGCCAAGATCATGGCATCCGGCCCTCTCAATTCCTGGCAAATAGATGGAGAAGAAATGGAGGTAGTGACAGATTTTATTTTCCTGGGCTCCAAGATCACTGCAGATGGGGACTGTATCCAAGAAATTAAAAGACGCTTGCTCCTCGGGAGGAAAGCCATGGCAAATCTAGACAGCACACTAAAAAGCAGAGACATCACCCTGTCAACAAAACTGCTTATAGTCAAGGCCATGGTCTTCCCAGTTGCAATGTATGGCTGTGAAAGTTGGAGCATAAGAAAGGCTGAGTGCCAAAGAATTGAGGTCTTTGAACTGTGGTGCTGGAGAAGACTCCTACGAGTCCCTTGGACTGCAAGGCGATCAAACCGGTCAGTCCTAGAGGAGATCCACCCTGACTGCTCTTTGGAAGGCCAGATCCTGTAGCTGAAACTCAAATACTTTGGCCACCTAATGAGAAGGAAGGACTCACTGGAGAAAAGCCTAATGCTGGGAAAGGTTGAGGGCAATAGAAGAAGGGGACGACAGAGAACGAGGTGGCTGGATGGAGTCACTGAAGCAGTAGGCCTGAACTTAAAAGGGACTCCAGAAGATGGTAAAGGACAGGAAGGCCTGGAGGAACGTTGTCCATGGGGTCGCGATGGGTCGTACACAACTTCGCAACTAACAACAACATCATTAGCCCTTTGCCAAACATAATGCCTGATGCTGAATTCAGGGACACAATTACCCTTTCCACAGAGGCCAGCCAGCATAACCAGAGGGAACATTTCTGGTTTAACCAAGAGCCAAGGGCTGTCCAGGAGTGTTCTCTGTGCACACAACTCCCTTTTATCACAAAGACAGAGAAGAGAGCAGATCAGGGCTCTATAACAGACAGATTCTTTTGTTGTTGTTGATGATGAAGAGAAGAATCCAGTCAAAAAAACCTTTCAACAGAACACCATTATTTTAGCAACCGACCGTGGAATCAAATCCAGGAATCAAATGTTAAGAATCCACCAGCAATTTTAATAATGAGTCTATAAAAGGGTCTTAGAATATAAAAGCAAGAGGAATGAGGGAAAACCGTAGCAAAATGATGATCAAATAGTGTAAGTCTCTTGCATGTGACTAAGGGACAAGCGCCCTCCCCGCCTTTGAGATCCTTTTTCTTCTATTGCAAAAGTTCCTTCAGGGCTTAACTGCAAAATCCATTTTTTAATCAGGAAGTTCTTTGGCTGCCTTGCTTATTTTCAGCTTTTGCAACAGAAGGAAAAGGACCTCAAGGGGGCCCTTGCCACTTGTTCAAATGCAAGAGGCTTACAGTATTTTATCATCATTTTGCTACGTTTTTTTCCTCATAAAATGCATAAAATTCAGAAAACAGATGTCACCCTTACTAGATGGACCAGAAAGGGAACATGACCAGAGGAGCTAATGCTACATTACTGTAAAGCTGCACTGACAAAATCTTGTTGGTCTGAAAATACACGTCTCCTGCTATCTTCCTGATAGGCTGATCTGCACATTGGTTTGTGCTTAAATTGTAAGCCGCCCTGAGTCTTCGGAGAAGGGCGGGATATAAATGGGATTAAAATAAAATAAAAAATAAAAATAAGCTTGGGTGTGTCTCTTTTACTCCTCCGGTTATGCAGCTGCAGGCTAGGCACTCTTTTATCTAACTGTTCCCTAGGCAGCACTTCCCCAGCCTTCCTCACATACCATGACAGCAGGGCTTTTCAACCTTTTCACCCACTGTACCACTTTTAGGATATGGCAACATCCGAGCACCACCAGTCGCCTAGCAAGGTGTCAAAAACTTGATGCCCCCCCCCAAAAAAAGGAAAAAAGTGATGAAGTACAGGTAGTCCTCGCTTGGTGACTGTTCGAAGTTGCAATGGGACTGAAAAAAGTGCCCCCCAAGCGACAGCCGAGAAGACACCTGCCTGTCCGCTCGGCGGCGCTGTTCCTCCTATCCAAGGTTTTCATTGTTGGGGACATTTCTGTTGAGGATTGGCAGCGGGGGTGGGGTGGGTGGGGTGTTTGGTTTTTATTCCATTTGCTGGGTGGTTGCAGCAGGTTTTGGTCACTTCACATGACCCTGGGACACTGTGACCATCATACATATGAATCAGTTGCCAAGCATCTGAATGTAAATCACAAGACCCTGGAGATGCTGCAACATTCCAGCTGATCGGCGCTTCTTCTGGGCTCAGTGGAAGCACCAGGATCAGCGCCGAGTTCCAGCTGAAGCCTGGCGCTGATCCTGGTGCGTCCGTTGAGCCCTGCAGCTCCATCTGTCTCTCACTCAGGCTTGTGCGGTGCTGCCACCGTTTCAGCTCATTCCCCTCCCCTGCTACCACTTTTCTAGGATGGTCGAGTACCACCTGCCAGGTGTCAATGTAGCCCAGGTGGTACCCTACCACTGGTTGAAAAGCCCTGCATTACAGCATCCCACAAAATCATTCCAATCAACAATGCAAGATTTGATCTTGAATATAAAGTTATATTTGGCAGCCGGAGATTGCTGCTGGATTGATGGCAGACTCCCTGCTCCTCCTTGCCCTCTGCTCTCTACCCGCCCACCTTTCTTTTATGACAATCATATAGTTGTATTGCCCCTTGTGTTCTTCTTCGTTGTTTATTTTATTGCTTTATTACTTTACTTCTGCGGGCTGATCACGCGCTTTTCGCTTCTTCCTTTTTTACTGTTTTGTGAGCCGCCCAGAGTAGCCTCATGGCTAGGTAGGCGGCAAATAAATTTAACAAAGGAAGAAATATAAAAGGCAAAATAAAGTGGCAGAATCGTCACCGTAGAGGAGGAGGGAAAACACTTTTTAAATTTCAAGTTCATGCCACCAATTAGCATATTTAAGGAGGCACAGGTGTCAAATCTCTCCTCATATTTTACTACTCGAGAGAAGGGAAAGCTATCAGCTCATGCCCTACACTGACAAATTGCTCTGAAGGAGCCCAGCTCCCGTCCCCTCCTTGTCTCTTAATGGGTCGTCAGGGCCTGCCTTTCCTCTGCACTTTTCCCCCAAGCACAATCCTTCTGTCAACCCTGCTAACATCGGATGTTCTTGAAGCAGCTATTTTATATTTCTACTTGTGTATCACTTTTAGAGTTAAAGTTAGATGAGGATGGGAGGGGGAAGGAAGAATATGCATGGGGGATTAGTTAAGATGTAAGAACATAGCAGCAGAGCATTTTCAAGGTTGTATGTAATAAAGAGGCGACAAGAACTGGCGGGTTAAGCTAAGGAGGGAAAACTCGCCTTTCAAACTAATTGGGGAATGTGATTTATGACGGCTAACTAAAGGAGGGAACTGTGCTTTAATATTATCGTGCTCAGGGGAGGGGAATCCAGATTTCGGCTTTAACCAAGTATTGCCGATGTTATGTTGCTCTAATAAAGACTTTCAAGGTAAACAATGCCTCAGAATTCTTTGAAGAGTTCGTCGGTCGGAAGTTTGACACCTTCGCTGAACTTCCCTCCAGATCCAGCACCTTTCCTTCAGCCTTCCCAGCCCGTCTCCTCATAGATGGGGAATCAATCCCCCCAAGAGGAAAGTTTTGTTTTCCCCAAAAGCTGGGCTGCAAGTTGTGCTGGCCACCAAACCGCCCCGCCCCCCCCCCGGTCGCTGCCAATGTTCTCCGGCCTCTGTGACTTACCTGTTCCAGAGTGAGCTGCTTCGAAATGGTGTCATTTTCCAGTTTTTTAATTTTCTTCATCAACTTGTTGACTTGGAACTCTTGCTCCTGCTCCAGGTGCTGCTCCAGCTCTGCCTTCTCATGCTGCAGCTAAGATCAGGAGAGACGTCAAAGCCCAAAGGGTCAGCGTTTTGCAGCAGCGAACCAACATTTGACCTAAATACATGAAATCTGGCCTTGATCAAACCCAGATTGGAAGTGAAGTGCAGTATTAACAATAAACATGAAGGACACATAATGTCTGAAGCGCTTCCACGCAGAAAACGCTTCTGTTTCTTCTGAGGGGGCAACTTCAGTACTGTAAGAAATGTCTACTGTATTTTCTCTCCCCCTCTGGAACAGGGAAGTTTTCTACAAATAGGGACAAAATATAGCGATCTAGAGCAAACTGGATTTCTAGACATTTCATGCAAGGATGAGGCTCAAGGAGGTTTTTAAGAAAAGATTGGGCAGCCACCTGTCTGAAATGGTATAGGGCAGGGGTGTCAAACTGCCGGCCCACGGGCCGGATGCGTCACGCAGAAGCCGCACTCACCCCATAGCCAGCAATGACAAGACTATCCCGATACGTTACACGATGTCACGTGTTCTCGCGAGTTTGACATGTCTGGTATAGAGTCTCCTGCTTGAGCAGAGGATTGGACTAGAAGACCTGCAAGGTCCCTTCTAGCTCTATTCTGGCTGTTAACTTTTTTCTCTGATTTCCATATATTTCTTCTCCTGCATAACAAAGAACACTATTGGGCATCCCTATCTCCTGATCTTCTAGCACTGTGGTGGCGAACCAATGGCACGCGTGCCACAGGTGGCACGCAGAGCCCTCTCTGTGGGCACGTACACCGTCGCCCCACTCCTAGGCCTTCATCTGGGTTTTATAAAACCTTTTCACTTAAAAAACCTCTGCCGCCATGTGCAAAAAAAAAAAGGTTCAATCAATCAATTTCAGCTTCTCGCGGGGAAAAAAAGATCTCGCGAAGTTGCGATTGAATGATTGAACCTTTTAGTCTCACCGAGTCTACTGTCACCACTGCAGCCACACCCATCCAATGGGCCACGCCCACCCAATGGGCCACGCCCACCCAATGGGCCACGCCCACCCGGCACCCGACGATACATAAGTAGGTTTTGGGTTGCAGTTTGGCCACTCAGTCTCTGAAAGGTTCGCCATCACTGTTCTAGCGCAACCCGTCTTAACAGGCTTTCCCCCAGGGTTCATTTTTGTCATGCTCCTAAATCCAGAGGGGAACTCACAGCGGGCTCCTTCCCGAAAGTCTCTGGTGTATTTTTCACACCTAAAATCATCAAGCCTTTCTTTGCTGGTTGCAGAGAAAGCATCCTGAATGTGCCCGAATCCTAGAACCCACTGCTAAGATAAACGTGATTTGTCATGAACCGTGGGGATGAACTTAATATGCAAACCACAGGTGAGGATTGGCTTCTAAGCCTTTACACTGCCCATCTGAATAGGCACACGCTAGATCACCAGGAGGACATATGACCAAAAGAGTAACTTCAGCTGAAACACATGGAGATTCCTGCCTCCACCCGTTTTCTGAAACGTTTGGGCTGCTCTTGCAAGGTGCTGCAGGGTGGGGCCTGCCAGCGGTGCCAAGCAAGCGTTCTGATCCATTATTTTAGGGACTTTGTTTTCTCAAAAGAATATTTTATTACTAATCTTTTTGTTCCTTTTTAAAAAGTTGATGTCACTTTAAAAGCAATCGTTCTGCCCTGGTTCTTTCCAAAAAGAGACATTACAAGACTGGTCTTATTATTATCCAGACTTCCTTGATAAATACTTTTAACTGAGAACTGGCAGAGATCAAACGGGCCCTTCCCGCTTTTCAGAGTTGGCTTCCTCCATGCGTGCAGCCGTCTGAATCATAGACAAGTTCAGACAAAGGCTGAACATTTCTGAGTGAGGATAGCAAATATCGAAGGACCCTTCCAGTCTGCCTTATTGGGTAGGGCTGGAAATCCAGTCGTCCCATTTTCCAAAATTGAAATCAATTCCTCAAATTCTCCGAGAAGGATGCAGAGTAACCGGTAATTCTATAAAACCTAAGCAAAACAACTTTCAAAGTCATAAGCAGCAGCTGGATGCCAGATCAAGCAATAACCTTTCTTAGGAGCCTTCCAACCATGTCATTTAAAACACTGGAGGAGTTGGTGCCAGGTGCAAATCCACCAGGGCTTGCAAGAAATCTGGAGGATGGAAACATCAAATAGATGTCACAACGCAAACAGTGGAGGGTCACAAGGGAAGACCGCCTTATGCCCAGAATACCTCGTGGCTCCAGCTTCATGAATGTTTTATTCTAGAATAATCTCCTTCCTCACCTTTCACCTCTTCTAACAAGCGTCTTCCCTTCCAAGGTGTCTGCCAACAGGGGCTCAAAATAACTTTGCAGAACATTATGGAACCAATGATGCTGCTAAAAGGTAAAGGTTCCCCTGCACATGCGTGCTAGTCGTTTCCGACTCTAGGGGCTGGTGCTCATCTCCGTTTCAAAGCCGAAGAGCCAGCGCTTGTCCGAGGACGTCTCCGTAGTCACGTGGCCGGCATGACTAGACGCCAAAGGCGCACGGAACGCTGTTACCTTCCCACCGTAGTGGTCCCTATTTTTCTACTTGCATTTTTACGTGCTTTCGAACTGCTAGGTTGGCAGAAGCTGGGATGAGTAACAGGCGCTCGCTCTGTTACGCGGCACTCAGGATTCGACCCGCCAAACTGCTGACCTTCTGATTGATAAGCTCAGCATCCTAACCCACTGAGCCACCGCATCCCTTAACGATGCTGCTACTGAAAGCTAAAAGAACAAAGTGGTCTTCTGAGGGCAATATACACCAGGTGCCACACTTATACACAGAGCAACGTAAAGTTTTGACACCTATTTTGGGGGGGTGGGGGTGGAAAGAGAAAAATCCATTGCCTTACTCAATAATTTATTTATATTTATCTAATAAAGTTCTCTCTAATGGTAGGTCTGAAAGCCATGGCAAAGAGTTTTATAGACTCAAGCAACCTTTTCCATTCGTTTCCCATGGACCTCAAAAGAAAGAAATGACAGGGAAAGACCCAGGTGGACAGTCCCCAGAGAGTTGCTAGATGAGCAGACAAGGGCAAATTGAGCTATAATATTTCTCTCCTCTAACATATAAACCTTTGGAAATATTGTGCCTTAAGAAATAAACAGTCTCTCAGATTTGATAGCTGGCTAACATTTTTCTAAAACGCAGTCCAAATGTTACAAAGAGCATGCACGCTTCTGACTTTTCTGAAGCTCTTCAGCAAAACCAGGAGAACCCCAAAACACAGATTCTCACTTTCAGCCACAAGATCTGCACCTTAAATCTCAAAAGAAATCTTGGCTACCGTAACTGCTCAAACGATAAAAAAAAATTATCAGATCTCCAAGTACCAGAAGTACTTTTTGAATGATTCAGGAAGAACAAAAGAGTTTTTGAAAAACACAGTAACTAATTTTACTTTCCTGGGCTCCAAGATCACTGCAGATGGGGACTGTAGCCAAGAAATTAAAAGACGCTTGCTCCTGGGGAGGAAAGCCATGGCAAATCTAGACAGCACACTAAAAAGCAGAGACATCACCCTGTCAACAAAAGTGCGTATAGTCAAGGCTATGGTCTTCCCAGTTACAATGTATGGCAGTGAAAGTTGGACCATAAGAAAGGCTGAGCGCCAAAGAATTGAGGCCTTTGAACTCTGGTGCTGGAGAAGACTCCTGCGAGTCCCTTGGACTGCAAGGCGATCAAACCGGTCAGTCCTAGAGGAGATCAACCCTGACTGCTCTTTAGAAGGCCAGATCCTGAAGTTGAAACTCAAATCCTTTGGCCACCTAATGAGAAGGAAGGACTCACTGGAGAAGAGCCGAATGCTGGGAAAGATTGAGGGCAATAGAAGAAGGGGACGACAGAGAATGAGGTGGCTGGATGGAGTCACTAAAGCAGTAGGCATGAGCTTAAATGGACTCCAGAAGATGGTAGAGGACAGGAAGGCCTGGAGGAACGTTGTCCATGGGGTCGCGATGGGTCGGACACGACTTCGCAACTAATAACAACAATTTTATGCATTTAATAAACAAAGCCTGGGGGCAGTTGCAACAATATCAATCCAATTGAAAACAAAACCTCAAATCTAATACCCTAACAAAAAAAAAAAAGAAAAGAAAACATTTCTACCTCTAGGTTGGCTGAAACCCAAACATGGCTAATTTGCAGAGTGAGAAATAAGCCAATTAAAATAAGAGTAAGAGATTAGAGGGCAGTTAAAAAAAATCCCCAGAGATGAACAGCTGATGCAACACTGTCTCCTGCAGGATCTTCAAAGAGAATCCAGGGCTCTCTAGGAGCCCAGCTCATCCTCCACAGAAAAACCCAGAATCCACTAGTTTTGCTCTCTGCAATTGCGCCTCTTTGTGATGAATCAAGGTAGGTGTGTCTGGCAACAACAGGTTCCAGGTCCATCTCCTCGCTTCCTGTCATACCTGAGCAAACGTGGTGCGTGGACACAGAAAGGGGGTCCCCAGGGAAGCCGCAGAGGGGTTCAAACATGCCTACGAAGCAGCAAAGCCCAGCAACTTTTTCAATTTGGTTGATACTAAGGAATGTTCCTAGGGACGCTGAGCTTGTCAATCAGAAGGTCAGCAGTTTGGCGGGTCGAATCCCGAGTGCCACGTAACAGAGTGAGCGCCTGTTACTCGTCCCAGCTTCTGCTAACCTAGCAGTTCGAAAGCACGTAAAAATGCAAGAAGAAAAATAGGGACCACTCCGGTGGGAAGGTAACAGTGTTCCGTGCGCCTTTGGCGTCTAGTCATGCCGGCCACATGACCACGGAGACGTCCTCGGACAAGCGCTGGCTCTTCAGCTTTGAAACGGAGATGAGCACCGGCCCCTAGAGTCGGAAACGACTAGCACGCATGTGCGGGGGAACCTTTACCTTTGGAATGTTCCCCAAGTTGAAGGTACAGGTGAAGTCTGCTTTTAAAAATTATAAAAGGCCTTGACCCAAGAGTGGGAGTGGGAGGAGGAGGAGGAGGAGCAGCTGTTGTACTTTGCCTTTTCAGGTTCTGGATAGTATCATCTGAAGCTTCCTACTTGGATATACAACATTGTTTAAATGGAGGGCATTCCTAGTGGGAAACTGGACGCAAAAAATATAAATTGGACTGTCAAAGAGACCAAGGAGGAAATATAAACACCGTAGCTGTTCCCCCTTGGCAGCCTTGGAAGTCAAAACATACCACACAGACACAAAGAGATACATATTCTGCAGTTTTCAAACTGTGAAGGGACATACAAAGAGTTGATCCAAGGCAAATTCTAAGGCAAATTAAACACATCCCCCCTTTGGGCAGAATCTGTTCAATCCATGCACTGAATCAGAGTCACTTGGTCACTTTTTTTTCAAACTTGGCCCTTTTTAAGTTTCCCAGATTTTTCCCAGCCCTAACCTAACCCTGGGAGGGAAATTCTGGGTCTTGAAGTCCATCTCACAGGTACCCAACCCTGCACAGGAGCACCAACGCCACAGAGTTGAGCTCACTTGTCCCACTGAATGCGATCCTGGGTAATTCACACACCACAAATCAGATATTAATAATTTTAGTACATGATTTTGAAAAAAAAGCCTTTATCGTTTTGTTTTGTTTTTTGGAAGTGGACCTTTAAAGCGGGGTGGCTTGGCTTTCCCTGGCCTCTGATTTCTTTTTTTTTTAAAAAAAATGGAAGAATTTTTCTTTTCTTTCTCAACTATCTTCTTTCCCTTGGTTAGTTCACTCCTGTTTGGAATATTTAGCGGCCGATAACGGCAGTTAAGACATTTTCTTCCTTGACATAATCCTTTTTGATATTTCATTCTAATTATCTGTTGCCTAAGGGTCTGAAACGATGATTCCAGTGATAACAAATGCATTCCCTGTCTAACAACCGCCTGAGCGGTTCTTGTTTTGGGAAGTGTGTGTGTGTGTGTGTGTGTGTGGGCGGGGGGGGGGGGGAATAGAGGAAGACATACCTGCATCAGCTTCCTTGAGAGTTCATTCGTGAGAAATTCCTCCTCCTTTTCATAATTCACAGCCAACGTCTCCTTCTCCTTCTGCAAAGCTTGGATCTTCTTAAACAGGGTATTGCTGATAAATTCTTCTTCTTGCTCTGCTCGGGCTTGCTGGAAGAGAAACACAATCTCAGAGCCAGGTGGCTGGTCTGGAAGCAATCTGTCAGCTTCCTCCGCCTAAGCTCAGCTGCCATTCAGCTCAACAAGGCTGGGGAAGAGCCAGGAGGTCTGCCAAGAAAACCCAAGCCTGATCTCTTTGCCGCTGCCAGCATGGACACCGTCCTGTTCACGGAGGGTCTAGGCCCAAGGGTAGGCCACCTTGGCTCTTTGATGACTCGTGGACTTCGACTCCCAGAATTCCTGAGCCAGCCATGCTGAGGGGAAAGGGAGAGGTTTCCAAGCTGAGCCATGTTGGCTCAGGAATTCTGGGAGTTGAAGTCCACGAGTCATGAAGGGGCCATCGTTCCCCCATGCTGGCTCAGGAATTCTGGGAGTTGAAGTCCACGAGTCATGAATGGGGACACATTTCCCCCATGCTGGCTCAGGAATTCTGGGAGTTGAAGTCCACCAGTCATAAAAGAGCCAAGGTGGCTTACTCCTGGCCTAGGCCGCTGCTCTAAGCTGCCACGCAGGAAAGGCAAGGACCCCGGCGCCATAAATGCTCTCTTGCAGTTAAGAGGGCTTGGCTCCAGGAATGAAGCCACACCGACCACAAACCAGGATGGATGTGAGTGAAAAAGATCTGGGGTGTGTGGTGGGGGTGTTGTTTTCTGTAATACTCTGACACAGACAGCACCTTTTCCAGCTTCAAGGAGTTTGTGGGCAGAGATTTGTTCCTGCCACTGCACTGAGCTTCCTGGGACAGACTGCAAACACTTTTAACCATCACTGATGCAGACTCTCCTATTCCTCAACTGCAGACCAGAGCAGTCGCAGAGCCAGTCATTTGGAATGAAGTCCAGTCTTCATGCCCAATTGCCCACCGAGCTTGGCTCTAGTGTAAACCAAGGTTATTTATTTTATTTATTTTATTGAGATTTCTATACCGCCCTTCTCCCTAAGGGACTCAGGGCGGTTCACAGGGCATATATAAATAACAGTACAAAAATTAAAAGAAAATTAAACCAGTGCCCAATTAAAATACAAGAATGATAAAATAATAAAAACCTATAAAAAACCCATATACCCCTATCAGGCCAGACCCGCTAATTCAAATAAATGGGTCTTCAACCCGCGACGCAAGGATCGAAGGTCCGATGCCGTCCGGAGCTCAACCGGCAGTTGGTTCCATAATGCCGGAGCACCCACAGAGAAGGCCCTCCCCCTGGGGGCCACCAGTCGACATTCCTTGACCGGAGGCACCCTGAGGAGGCCCTCTCTGTGGGCACGCACAGGGCGGAGGGGAGTTGACGCCGGCAGCAGGTGGTCCTCGAGGTATCGCGGACCCATGCCACGTAGGGACTTAAAGATCATAACCAAGACCTTGAACCTTACCCGGAAGACAACTGGTAACCAATGCAGCTCGCGGAGCAAAGGTGTATGCGCCGCTGGAGTGGGGTGGGGTGGGAGGTGAAGAGGAAGAAAGAGAGGACCTATTCTTGGCGAACAAGAAGCCGTCAGCCCATCCTGGGCAGGGTGAAAACACAGGGCAACCCAACAGACTCCTTTTCTCTTCCCAAAGCTTCCTATACTTCTTCTACTCCAGGGCTTTTCAACCAGTGGTACGGGTACCACCTGTGGTACATTGGCACCATCCTAGAAAAGTGGTAGCGAGGGAGGGGAATGAGCTGAACCGTTGGCAGCACCGCACAAACCTGAGCGAGAGATGGCTGGAGCTGCAGGGCTGTCAGGGCTCAGTGGAAGCGCCAGGATCAGCACCAGGATCCAGCTGGAGCTCAGCGCTGGTCCTGGCGCTTCTGAGCCCAGAAGAAGCGCCGATCAGCTGGAATGTTGCTGCATCTCCAGGGTCTTGTGATTTTCATTTAGGTGCTTGGCAACTGATTCATATTTATGACGGTCACAGTGTCCCAGGGTCATGTGAAGAGACCAAAACCTGCTGCAACCACCCAGCAGACAGTGGGGGGGGGAATACCCTACCCCCACTGCCAATCCTCAACAGAAATGCTCACAACAATGAAAACCTCGGACAGGAGGAAGAGCGCCGCCGGGCAGGCAGGTAGGTGTCTTGCTCGGCTGTGGCTTTGGGGGGGCACTTTTTTCAGTGCCATTGTAACTTTGAACAGTCACTAGGCGAACTGTTGTAAGTCGAGGAACACCTGAACTTCATCACTTTTTTCCTTTTTGGGGGGGGTCATCAAGTTTTTGACACCTTGCTAGGCGACTGGTGGTACTCGGATGTTGCCATATCCTAAAAGTGGTACAATGGGTGAAAAAGTTGAAAAGCCCTGTTCTACTCTTCCTTATAAGGCCCCACAGTCCAGAGAACAAAGTTAAAAGCAAACTTCAAAGCGTGAACAAACCAGGAACCAGGAACGATGGGAGCCAAGCTGTGGCTTCCATGCAAGCTGCTCCACCTGTACCCAGCGGGGTTTACGTCTTTCTTGGTCTGGAGCAAATCTTATTGGTGCAACAGTTCAAGCTGCCAATCTGGTTTGCCAGCCTGGTTTTGCCAGGAAGTTGCAAAACTGATGGAACAAGGCCCATCTGAGCACAAGGGTCACTTAACTCAGCTTAAAACAGTTTACAGCCAGAGCAACCCGACTGGCTAGTAAATGAAATGTCGAACAAAGTGTGAGAACTCTGCCCTTTCCTGGGATCTCACGAAATGCCCGCAAACATCTCTGTGTGATGCCAACAGCCGGGAAAGAGATCTGTGCCCTACAGCCTTGCCGTCAACTTGAGAAGGAAGAGCAGGTGAAAGATTAGGACCAAGGGAAGGAAGCCGTGTTGGCAGGATTGGATTTAACTGCCGTTACAATTAAACTGATTACCCCCCACAAATTAACAATTGAAGCATATTCAAAAGCACAAACCGCACGAGGTATAGAACAGCTCTGGGTATGTGTGTGTACCTGAAAAGGTGTGTGTGTGGGGGGAAGATGCATGATGGGAAAGGACCGATGATGGATGGATGGACAGACACACAAAGGTGCAAGAGAAACTAGTGTGTGGAAAAACCTTTAGAGAGCTCTGAAAAAGTTGGTTCCTCTGCTGAACCACTGTGACCCCACTGAGCCAGGAAATAGCTGACAGGGGCCAGACCACAGTTATAATACTGTCAGGTTTTTATTTAATCTTCTCTTTGGAGTTCATATCCAGGATCTCCAAATCTGGAGTACTCTGGTCTGGAAGATTTAGTTTTAGAAAACTAGGAGAACAGCTGGATTTGTGTGTGTGTGTGTGTGTGTGTGTGTGTGTAGGGGGGGAAATAGGACACTGTGAACCCTCTGCTGGAAGCAGCATCTGATTCATACAAAATCAACATTTCTCTTAAGCTTTGTAAGACACGTACAATTCATGTTATGATTTGCTGTCAACTGCAGAAAAGGTCATCTTCTGTGAACCGTGACTTTAAAATCCTAGACTAGCACTATATGCAGCCGTACAGAGAACAGAACTCAGCATTTGATTGCCATTACGCATCTGCCATCTTTTACTCCTTCTTGTGGCTGCAGAAGTTGGGGGAGGGGAAGGGAACAATTAATCATCCATGCCGGAAAAAACACACCTCAGGAGAAGCAGTGCTGGAAGGCTATCAGGGCTGCAAGGAGGAGGCACCCGACAACAAACCCAGTGCACGCGAGTCTAACGATCGGCCACCTGCGACTCCGCAGCCCGCCACAATCTCCTTTAACGGTTGCTCTTGCAAATGTTCACCCCGTTTCACACGTTTTCACAGAAGCTGTGTGGGTTTCGTCACAGACAGGCATTTTATTGCAGAGGTTGAAGGATCCTAAGCCAGCCTGCTTCACCCAGATGGGGCAGCAGGAGCGTTCGGGAAGTAGAAGTCCCGCATTCAGTTCATGCAATCGTAGGAGACCCAATGGTTCTGAAATTCTGGAAGAGGCTCGGGAGCCTCGGGTTTTTCCATCAGTGGCCCGTGGCACCCAGGAAGCCTTAGTTTTAAGAGAGCCACCTCTACTGAGTAACAAAATGCAAGGACTTAGGAATGCTGGCCGACTGGGAGAGGGTTGAGGTTCATAGTGTGAGGCCCAGCGGTGAATCCTGCAAGAGAAGAAAGGCTGGTGGGAAGACACGGTGGCATCAAGGGAATTGAGGGGAGGTTCCGCGCCCTCTCCCAAAACCAGGCAAAGAAATTCCGAGGCGGATGATTCTGGGCGGGAGGTGGAGAAACTTGAAGTCCAGGACCAAAGAACAAGGCCTCGAAGGATGTTTGCCACAAATATCTTCTTTCCAAAAAAAAAAAAAAAAAAAACACAGTTCCAGACCTCAAAGACACAGAAGAAACCGGACAGTCTAGCTCAGTGAGTCTAGCAATGGGGGAGATGGAAAGGTGGCACAGAAAAAAGACTCTGGATTGCCAGAGGGGATTTGATCCCACTCCTTCTTGCCTTCTTAGTAGTAAGTAAGGCAACCTTTGATCCAGCTATTTCTCCAGGGCAAAAAAAAAAAAAGGCGGGAATTTCCCCTCTAAAGACGGACAGCTCAGGCCCTCTCAGGAGCCGCGGAGAGCCTCATCCCCAGGCAACTCCTTGCCGGCAGGTCTAGAGGAAGCTGGAAGGGCTCCACGGGCATCGCTGGAAGGGCTTTTCCCACGTGGGCCGAGGCCCTGAACGCAGTTCACTTAATGAGCCCTGGCAAGGGCAAACTCTTCAGAAGGGGGGGGGAAATCAGGCTGTGAAATGGGAGGACGTAAAGCTGAGGCGAAAAGGCTTACAAAGAAGCACAAGAAGGATTTGCCAAAACTTTTCAAGCATGGAAGCCAACAGGACTAAAATGAAGGAAAAAGAAAGGAAAAAAAAAGAAGGAATATTCTAGAGCCATGGTGGCGAACCTATGGCAGGGGTGCCACAGGTGCCACGCAGAGCCCTCTCTGTGGGCATGTGCGCCGTCGCCCCCGTCCTAGGCCTTCAGCTGGGTTTTATAAAACCTTTTCGCTTTAGGCCTCCACCGCCGTGTGCAAAAAAAAAAGGTTCAATCAATAATTTCAACTTCTCACGGGAAAAACAAAGTTCTCGCAAAGTTGGAATTGATTGATTGAACTTTTTAGTCCCACCCAGTCTGCCGTTACCACGGCGGCCAAGCCCACCCAAAGGGCCACACCCACCCGGCATCCGATGATACGTAAGTGGGTTTTGGGTTGCAGTTTGGGCACTCGGTCTCGAAAAGGTTCGCCATCACTATTCTAGAGGAACACGACTGAGACGTCAATGCGCTATGACTGAGTGGCTGCCCCCCAAGCCGAGCCCCCGAGGAGGAATCTCCTCTCTCCAAAAGCCAGGCAACCTCCGGATGATTCTGAACAAGATCTGGGATCCTGATAGCCTCCCCACGCACACACAAAGATCCTCTGACTCCCCCTGGAAAGACTCCTCTGCCTAGGAAAGGTTCGAATATATTGCACAGCTTAGGCTGGGCGCATGGGTTTCAAAGAAGAAAGAAAGAAAGAAAGAAAGAAAGAAAGAAAGAAAGAAAGAAAGAAAGAAAGAAAGAAAGAAAGAAAGAAAGAAAGAAAGAAAGAAAGAAAGAAAGAAAGAAAGAAAGAAAGAAAGAAAGAAAGAAAAGCCTGAAGCTGTAATACTTGTTTTCGTACTGAGAAGGCGTAATAAGATTATTTTGTGTTTACAAAGCTGGAATGAGCCTCCAGAGGCTTAAACTTTCATTGGTCTTGGAGTTCCATCAGGCATTTCGTGAGAGCTCCACAGGGAAATTCAACCTTCGCACTCGTTTTTCTCTCTGAGAGACTGACACAGTCACACAGGCAGGGACTCGAGAGGGTAAAATGGGCTAAGGAGTTGTTGGCTTCGGTGAGGTCCTCCCAAGTTCCTCCAGAAAAAGCATGATGGTGGCCGTTCCAATACACCCACTAGATTTGGTGTGGGAAGACAGGGCATCAAGGAAACTGGGGTGGGGAGGGGGGGTGGGGGGGGAGACACTTCCCCCAAACTACGCAGAGAAATTTCAGCTTAATGATCCTGAGAAGGGTATGGGGCATGGAAAGAGAGAACAAAAGAAATGGAATCAAAATGACTTGCTGGCTGGCAACCCCTTGGTCTCCGTCTTAATTTCCTCATTTCTTTAAACGCCTAGAATTGGAAGTTAATTATGACTACAGACGCCAAGATTAACCTCAGGATATGTTCATGATATTAGAATTACAGATGAGCCTTCCAACTGTTCTTCCCATCACAGATGTTAAAAGGAAGATTTGCATCTTTATTGCGCCAAGATTCTGTTACTTGAATTCCAAATTCTGTTTTGAAAATGTACATACAGCCCCACTAAAGGGTACCTACCTCACAGAGTATCCTTCCTCTAATTTGCAACAGATTAGGGTTTTCAAATCTTTCTGACCCGTAGGGAAACCAAGCTCTAGCATTAGGCTATTAATTAACCACATTGCTCCCAGCAAGAACGTTTAGCTGAGGGTTTTGTTTTGTTTTGTGGGCAGAAGAAGCAGCCAGAATCATGAATAGATGTGAAACTTAAGTCAAAAGGATTAAGTGGTCTCAATGACAAATGGATCTGTAATTTCATGCAAATTAAAATATATTCCTGAAATAGAACCAGCACATCTCATTTGACTTTTAGAAAGAAATAAAATATATGAGCCACAGCCTTCACACTTATCACCGCTTAGAGAGAAGACAGAATTCAAAATTCACAAGCAGCCTCTTAGGTTCCCCGGCCTGGAAGAACAGAATTTCTCCTCAAGAGTTTTTCTTTTTTTTTTTTGGAAAGGCCACCTTTTCCTACAAAGTCAGGGGAGCTTTCAAAAAAAGTTAACTTTAGAAAACTATTCTGAGAAGAAATTTTGGGGCAACAGGGTTTAGTTTCCCCAACATGTAATTAAAGGTAAAGGTTCCCCCGCACATGCGTGCTAGTCGTTTCCAACTCTAGGGGCCGGTGCTCATCTCCGTTTCAAAGCCGAAGAGACAGCGTTTGTCCAAGGACATCTCCATGGTCACATGGCCGGCATGACTAGACGCCAAAGGCGCACGGAACGCTGTTACCTTCCCACCGGAGTGGTCCCTATTTGTCTACTTGCATTTTTACGTGCTTTCGAACTGCTAGGTTGGCAGAAGCTGGGACGAGTAACAGGCGCTCACTCTGTTACGCGGCACTCGGGATTCGACCCATGAAACCGCCGACCATCTGATCGACAAGCTCAGCGTCCTAACCCACTGAGCCACCGCGTCCGCTATGTAATTATTTAACTTCAAAGATGGGAGTGGGAAATGACAGTGGTTAGAACACTAAGAGCAGGTTGCAAGGCTGTCCCAACTCTGAATTGCTGTTAAATAGTTATAAGTCAAGGACTAAGTCTACTCTTCCCTCCAGATCTCTACTCTGCTTTTCCTTTGCAGGATAAAGGGGTAGGGAGACCTCAGTTCCCAAAGCAATCTTGGGCTCACCTTGGCAACGGAAGGGACTTACCGGACCTTTGGGGCAGGCAAAAGCCCAATGACAGCAAGGTACACTCCGTGACAGGAGAGCATGCTGATAAATTAAGAAGGCTGTCATTTCACAAGTTGTTTTCTTGCAGTCTCTCACAAGGAAGCAACTGGACAAGCAGAATGTGATGGAAGACACAAGAGCTGATGTCAAAAGGCTGGCCAGGAAGTGTTATTCCTGCCAACTTGAAAAAGCTTACCTGCCACAATATTTAGCATTTCTGACCTATAAACTCACACAGCTCGGTCGTTAAGTGGCTTTTTATAGCGTACAAGGAGGAGGGTCCACACGCATCTCAATGTAACCCCTCCATTCAGCCTGCTGCCGGAAGCCAGATAATTGTGCCACCTTGCTGAATCTGAAGCAATTAGCTCCGATTTCCTCTCCGAAAGGGCTTACTCCAAATAATCTCAGCCTCTGGAGAAAAGCTCCTCTGGCAACCAATCCTCTTAGGTAGAAAGTGATTTGTTTGAGGGCCTCCAACTGAAGGCTGTCCCCATTTTTCTTTCCCTCTTTCAGAAGAAGAAAGGAAGGCAACTGCTGTCAGGATACTGGCTGATCTCAACAGACCGTTCATCCCTCCAGCGATACAGACAATACGCTCTGCTCTATTTTGATTTTAGGATTGAAACAGATCACCTTCATCTGGACCTAATCTTTCCGCCGTTTATTTATTTATTATTATTATTTTTTTAAAAAAAGGTGGAGCTGCAGAAACAGACCAAGGAATTCGAGGATCCAAGAACCTCTCGGAAACTGGAGGACTGGGGGCAGCAAAGAACAGATTCTCTTCTGGAAACAGGTCTGTTGTGTTTGGTGAGCATGTTCTCCAGTTTCCAAATTAGCCCACTGTCCCCCAAAGACTGCACAGCCATCTTATAAACTTTTATTTTTCTAACCTTTCGTAAAGGTGAGTTCAATTCTCTTCATCTTAAAATTCCACAGCAGGTATGCCTGAATTATATAGATCAGACATATCAAACTCGCGACGTCGCATGACGTATCGGAGCTTTTTCCCCCATTGCCGGCAATGGGGTGGGCGCAGTTTCCTTGCAATGTGTCCGGCCTGTGGGCTGGCAGTTTGACACCCCTGATAATAGATAAATCTAAATATACAGATTTGTATTTTTAAAGCATGAACTGAAATTCTGACCCCTGAAAAAAGCGCTGTAACAATAGCAAGAGTCCAAGGCTTATGGGCAGCATCTCCTTCGTATTGTCCCTGTGTCTATAGACTGTTCACCTGGTTCAGGGGTAGGCAACCTTGGCTCTTTTATGACTCATGGACTTCAACTCCCAGAATTCCTGACAGTCCATGAATCATAAAAAAGCCAAGGTTGCCTAGCCCTGACCTGGTTCCAATGATTCTACCAACACCCCTCCATGTTTCACGTTACTGTTTCTCACTGGATTCTTCAAAATCTAAACAGGTTTTATACCCAAGATGTAAAATATTTTAAATACCAGTCATTTTCCAAAGGTGTTCAGCAATGTGAAAGGAGGATAATAACAAGCTGCTAAGTAGAGAAATGCTGTACCGTGTCCATAGGTTTCATCATCTTTTCATCGTGTCTGACAATTCATCTATGCTCCCGCAATTCTGAACATGAAGTTCTGACCATGTAAGATGACATCACCAAGAGATGATTTCAGGGGGAAAGCACAATGCAAGCATGTGTGAGTGTGTGCACCCACAATGCTCCTTTTTAAGCATCTTCTCAAAATTCTTTTATCTTCATTTCCATGGATTTCGCTCATTATCTTTTTTCTGATTTTCCCTTGTCACAGGGATTGTGAGCTCCTTGAGAATTGCTGGGTATGTTGATTATACAGCAAGGGTGTTAGTTGAGAAAGTACTCAAAGTGAATTCTGGAGGAAAAACAACATTTGATTAAAGGTAAAGGTTCCCCCGCACGTGCGTGCTAGTCGTTTCTGACTCTAGGGGCCGGTGCTCATCTCCGTTTCAAAGCCGAAGAGCCAGAGCTTGTCAGAGGACGTCTCTGTGGTCATGTGGCCGGCATGACTAGACGCCAAAGGCGCACGGAACGCTGCTACCTTCCCACCAGAGTGGTCCCTATTTTTCTACTTGCATTTTTACATGCTTTCGAACTGCTAGGTTGGCAGAAGCTGGGACGAGTAACAGGAGCTCACTCTGTTACGCGGCACTCGGGATTCGACCTGCCAAACTGCCGACCTTCTGATCGACAAGCTCAGCGTCCTAACCCACTGGGCCACTGCGTCCCTAACATTTTATTACATTGTCCCATGTTCTTTCTTTCGTTTCCTTCTACAGACCTCAGTCTGAGGTGTAGAAGATAAATTGGGGTGATTGTTATGGTTGCCATGACAGTTTCTTTTTAAATTATTAAAGGGAGAACAGGGCCTTCTTCTTAGCAATCCAGAAGACTGGTGTAATGCTACTCTTCATTTTATATTCCTACAGATTATCCTTCAAAATTTAATTGATGATGATTACTTTGAGATTCAAAGTTTATTTTTAGCGATGGTGTTAACAGTCAAATGTTTTAAATGACTAAGCTGTCAATTTTTAAACTAAAAACGATGGCAAGGACCAACATCTTTCACACAACAATCCTTCAAACCATTATCGTGTATTTTTTGTGCTTTGCTTCTTCTGATGCTGAACACTGCTTAACACTCATGACTCATGAGTGTGAAGGGAAATCTTTGAATGTTTAAGGCTGGATGGCAGGATGATCAGGCCCACATCTTGCAACACATAGTTCGTCAACAAACGAAGCAAACAAACATGCAAATTATAGTTCTGTAATATTAGAATGACCCTTATGAACTTACACTGCAGACAAATGGCTATTAATTTTTCAGCATTTCACTATGCACGATCTATATAACATCATGAAAAAAATCACTTAAATTATCCGTCCCATAAAAGGAAGCAGTAATTTGAAGAGAAATACCATAATGTGCATGGTGTCTGTAAGAATTTATTTGTGCTGACCTACAGAGAACTATATTCTTAAGTGAACAATTCCATCATGACAAAGAAAGGAGTTACATCATTTTTAATGTGTAAATTTTAATTAGCTGGCATTCTAACTGTTCTAAATTTGCAGAGATTAACAATATAATTATTTTTATGGCTTGAATTCTGCTGTATTATAAATTGATTTGAGTGGGATAACTTTGAAAATCTGATAGTTCATACTAACGTAATAAAGAAAACAATGGAATTCTTAACTTTCTGTTGTATGCTTGGTATGCCTCATTGGGATCCCTAAGTAAATACAAATTATTAGTAGAGATTTATGAACTAGAAGACCTTCTCCTAGTCTAATTCAGCATTTTTTACAAGGCTTTTCAGTGCAACTCATTTGCATGTAATTGTCCATTCACAAGATTAGAACTCTTTTTAATGTCAAGGTGAAAGTGCCCATCAGAGTACTTCTGATTAGAAATGCCATATTACATTAATTTCTGAAGAGGAGCTGGCAATTCTCCCAAAAGCCTGAAGGAAACCTCAATAACTCTGAGCTTGATGCGGCTACTATAACTCAGTAGATAGATCAAATGCTTAATAGTTTGGACCAATCTTCAGCAGCCATAACCGCTCAAACATTAGGACCATGAACGAAAACATCCAATGAGATCCTTCCAACATGTCCATTTCTAACACCAGAACACTTTTAAAAGGGGGAGGGGAATTCCACATGCAACTCAACACTCAAATCAACTCATCTTACAGCTTGGTTTTTCTCAGCCTTTTTTGAGAGCAGCAAATGATACTGCAGTTGTATCTCTCTCTCTCTCTCTTTGGAAAAATCAAAAGTCAAAGTGATTTTGCAGGTCACTGCAGCATTTCAAGCAGTAAGAGAAAACAGACCCAAGTTAGTTGCCAGCAGGCAAGTGATAAGTGTGCACCTCGGTTTCTTGTCGGTTACATCTGGAGACCTACCTCACCAAGGCATGCATTTCTGCTCTAACGGGAGAGGTTTTAAAAATTATTATTCCTAACTATTTGGAAGGAGGAGCCCTTATCCACGGATCTACCATTCAAGAAGTATAAGGTTGTCTTTTAGTTCATCCGGCCCAGCCTTTGCTTATTTAAAATATATATATATTCCTAGTTGTCTCCCAAGGTGACTTCCCCACTAGGCCATGTCCAACACAAACCACACCCACACACACACACACACACACTCATCCAGAAGCCAGGGCATGAAAAGAACACACACACACACACACACCATCCAGAAGCCAGGGCATGAAAAGAACACACACACACACACACACACACACATCATCCAGAAGCCAGGGCATGAAAAGAACACACACACACACACACACACACATCATCCAGAAGCCAGGGCATGAAAAGAACACACACACATACAAACACATCATCCAGAAGCCAGGGCATGAAAAGAACACACACACACACACACACACACACACACACACGCACGCGCGCACACACACACACATCATCCAGAAGCCAGGGCATGAAAAGAACACACACACACAGACACACAGACACACAGACACACACACACACAAACACATCATCCAGAAGCCAGGGCATGAAAAGAACACACACACACCATCCAGAAACCAGGGCATGAAAAGAACACACACACACACACACACACACACCATCCAGAAGCCAGGGCATGAAAAGAACACACACACAAACACAAACACATCATCCCGAAGCCAGGGCATGAAAAGAACACACACACACACATACCCTCCGCACACATCATCCAGAAGCCAGGGCGATGAAAAGATCTGGGCTTAAGCGGAACCAAAACCCACCAACACCCCGCAGCCCTGCGTGTCGGGGAGCCCAGAAGAACAGAAGCCAGCCACCCATCCCGAGCAAGCCGGACTCGCTGGCTCGCTCCCGGGCGGGGTGGGTGGGACCATCTTGCTGGGAAGAAGCCAGGCTGGGTGGGGGAGAAACGGGGCCAGGAGTCAAGAAGGGCGGAGGGGGTGTTGGGCAGCTGCACCCCCTGAGTCCCTAGGGAGAAGGGCGGTATAGAAATCCAATAAATGAAATGAAATGAATCCTGGCTGCTGCTGCTGCTGCTGCTGCTGCCTTGGCCCAGGCTGCCTCCGGCCCTGAGCCGGGAGCCGGAGCCGCCCGAGGGACGGGGGCGTTTGGAGCAGGCGGGCCGAGGCTCCCGGTGCCCGGGCTGAGCGGGGCCAGCCTCTGGGAGGGCAGGGGGCGGCTCTCCGCTCGGGGCAGGGCCGCCTTTTCCGGGGGCTCCCCGAGGAGGGGGCAGAAGCCGCCACCCTCCCCCGGAGCGGCTCGGCCTGCGGGGCTGCGTCTGCCTGCGGGGCTGCGGGGCTGCGGGAGGGAGGGAGGCCGGGCCGGGCGGGGCACTCACGATGGTGACGCTGGCCTTGCGCAGGTCGCGGTTCTCCTCCTGCAGCGCTTTGCACTTGAGCTTGTAGGTCTCCAGCTCGATCTTCAGCACCTTGTTCTCCTGCTGCAGCGAGGCCAGCCGGTTGGTCAGCTCCTCCAGCCGGAACGGAGAGATCACGATGCCGCCCGCCTTCCCGCCGCCGCTGCCGCCCCCGGGGCCCGACGACGACGACGACGACGCGCTCCCGCCGGGCCCGGACGACGACGCCCCGGGAGCCCCGCCGCCGCCGCCGCCGTCCGTGTCGCTCTCGCTGGCGCTGTCGGCCATGCCGGCCCAGGCAGGCAAGGAGGCCAGGCCGAGCCAAGCGCCCTCCGCGCCGCCGCCGCTCTCGGCGCCGCCGCTGCTCGCTGCTGCTGCTGCCGCCGCTGCGCAGCCCCGCCCCGCCGCGCCGCCTTCCGCCACGCGCGCCCTCGCCCGCCCGCCCGCCAAGAGGAGCGCCTCCGACGACGCCCGCCGCGCCCACAGCGGCCCCTTCGGCGCCCTCCGGCACTGCACCCTCCTTGGCAGCCTCAAAGCCTGCAGGGCTCTTCAAACTTGGCCCTTTTATGACTTGTGGACTTCAACTCCCAGAATTCCTCAGCCAGCCCTTCGGCGCCCTCCGGCACTCACCCTCCTTGGCAGCCTCAAAGCCTGCAGGGGTCTTCAAACGTGGCCCTTTTATGACGTGGACTTCAACTCCCAGAATTCCTCAGCCAGCCCTTCAGCGCCCTCCGGCACTGCACTCTCCTTGGCAGCCTCAAAGCCTGCAGGGGTCTTCAAACGTGGCCCTTTTATGACTTGTGGACTTCAACTCCCAGAATTCCTCAGCCAGCCCTTCGGCGCCCTCCGGCACTCACCCTCCTTGGCAGCCTCAAAGCCTGCAGGGGTCTTCAAACGTGGCCCTTTTATGACGTGGACTTCAACTCCCAGAATTCCTCAGCCAGCCCTTCAGCGCCCTCCGGCACTGCACTCTCCTTGGCAGCCACAAAGCCTGCAGGGGTCTTCAAACTTGGCCCTTTTATGACTTGTGGACTTCAACTCCCAGAATTCCTCAGCCAGCCCTTCGGCGCCCTCCGGCACTGCACTCTCCTTGGCAGCCACAAAGCCTGCAGGGGTCTTCAAACTTGGCCCTTTTATGACTTGTGGACTTCAACTCCCAGAATTCCTCAGCCAGCCCTTCGGCGCCCTCCGGCACTGCACTCTCCTTGGCAGCCTCAAAGCCTGCAGGGGTCTTCAAACTTGGCCTTTTTATGACTTGTGGACTTCAACTCCCAGAATTCCTCAGCCAGCGTATGCTGGCTGAGGAATTCTGGGAGTTGAAGTCGACAAGTCATAAAAGGGCCAAGTTTGAAGACCCTTGCTCAAAGGAGTCCCTTTCTCCGCCCCCCGCCCCCCCCCACTCCCGTCAGACAAGCTGAAGCGCCCCAAAGTCCCTTCGGGGTCTGGCAGCAGAAGGGAGTCTGTGGGGAGGCCTGCTGGATCTGCTGGGCAAGGCAACCTCTTGGGGCTGCAGCTTACCTCGTGGTCCAAACCTCTTTGGTTGTCCCTGATAGTGGGAATTAACTCAAAACCCGAAAGATAGCTTGCCTACTATAGAAGATTGGTCACTTAAGGTGTCAAATTTGGCAGAAATGGCTAAGATTTCTGCTTGTTTGAAGGCTCATTCACAAGAAAGATACATTTCGGTCTGGAGAAGATGGATAGATTATGTTCAGAACAAATATGGGAACAGAAAGTTTCATCTAGCTTATGAATGAATTATAGAATGATATTAATATTAGTATGTTTCTATGGTATTTTTATTAGTTTTTATTATATTTTATTATTATTAGTAGTAGTATTGTTTAAGAATATGGATATTATTTTGTTTTTATGTTATGTTTACTTTTATCTTGTTTGTGTTCATGTTAAAGGGGAGTTAAAGTGCGTTAGGAACTTGGTTACATATATAGTTGGTTAATGTTATTTAGATTTTGATTGTTATTTTTATAACCCTGTATTCAGTTCTGGGAAGTGGGGGAGGGGGAAGGGGTGGTGGTTTGGGGGTGGGTTTGTATTGTAACTTTTATAAAACTTTTTAATAAAAAAAACAAACCCAAATTTCACTGGGGTATTGTTAGTTGCGGAGTCGTGTCCGTCCCATCGCAACCGCATGGACAACGTTCCTCCAGGCCTTCCTGTCCTCTACCATCTTCTGGAGTCCATTTAAGATCACGCCTACTGCTTCAGTGACTCCATCCAGCCACCTCGTTCTCTGTCGTCCCCTTCTTCTCTTGCCCTCAATCTTTCCCAGCATTAGGCTCTTCTCCAGTGAGTCCTTCCTTCTCATTAGGTGGCCAAAGGATTTGAGTTTCAACTTCAGGATCTAACTGTGTTATAACCTTCCTCAAATTGATGCTGTAACCCGGAGACCGTAAAATGCATGGGTCCTATGAACTGGAAAGAGAGCTTATTGAACAAGCTGCAGATCTGTGGGAGTGTAGAACAGTGTCTATCCATCTTCTCCACTAGGATGTCATGCTTAAATACATCCTTGACAAATTCACCCTCGCTTCTGAGAGCACCTGTATCCTAAAGTGCTCACAGATAGGGTGTCTACTCCTTCCCATTTTTGAATACTGAGACTACCTTTGTTCTTCTCTACTGGCACCTCAGAATTTTTCTAAGATTATAATCTGCCTGAGAGAAATTTCAGATCACGGGAACCTAATTTGTTTAGGGTAGCAAGGTGGCTTCTTACGATACCTCCTTTATTCCCCAGAAGTTGGGTTCCCTTCTCTTCGTCAGACATCTCAGCCATGGCTCTCTCCCTCTTCTGATAGAAGGAAGACATGAAATAGGTCTTCCCCATCTAACTTCCTGTGGACGAGGCCCTCTTCCTCCCAGGCTTTCCTCATCCCAGCTCATCTTTAAGTTTCCTTACGGGTTCAGATTATGGGTATGGCCTTTTCATCTCCCTTTTGCTTTTCAGCTTGCCCATGAGGTCTATGTTCATCTCTTAAGCTTTCCTCGTTTCATTACACTTATTTCTGCCTGCATTTTCAGGACCTCTTTAGAACTTCAAGGCCTGGAACATTGCCTGACTTCCATCTGTGGTTGTTAAAATCTAGCTTCCTGAAGTCCAAAGAACACAAACTGCTTCTTCAAATTCTCCTCTCTGAGGTGGCTTAGATTCCAGTTCGACATGGTTATTTTCTTTCAGAAGATGTCTGACGTCTTCAGTCTGTCAAACTGAGAGCTGAGATTAGTCCAGAATAGCTGACCCCCTTGTTTTTTCTCCCATCTTCTGAAAAAATTCCATTGTTTGCAAGAAAAAAAAGGAAATCTACTAGATCCCCTCCTTTTTTCCCTTCAAGTCCCACCCCATTGGGATGTCATTTTTCTCCTTGAGACCATCCTCACATCTCCCCTCCTCCTGAACACTTGCCTACCCTCCTCAAAGGTTGTGTATAGTTGGCCTTCAAAAAGATCTGTGTCTTCTTTGATGAGTCTTTAAGAAGAAAACATTGGTAGATTTCTGGTTTTGCGTTACAGTAAAAAGGATGCAGGAAGGCAGGGCTCTGTCTTCCACGCCCGTTTTCACCCTGCTGGAGGGCCTAAAAGGGCCTAGAGTCGCCCCAAAGAGGCAATGAAGAAGGAGGGGTGCCTCATCGATCATGGAGAAATGGCAGTCTTTCCATTCAATTCAAGGAAAGCCCTCCAAACTGGCAGGGGAAAGACTGACTACATTCCTGTGGCCAGCCATTAGTTGCTGACAACTGAAGAAGAAAAGCACTAATTGGCATCATAAACAGCATGCTTGAAACTGGGTGAGAACATTGATCCTTTCTTTACTATTTTACAACTGAATTTCCTGGGAAAGGCTCCCAAGAAGCTAAAACCTCAGAACATGAACGGAAGCAGCGTTTTAATGTTTTTATGGGGGACAGAAATACATAATACTGATGTGGAAGTAACATAAAGCTACAGCTTTAATAAATTTGAGAACTGAGATAATTGTTAAAATTTTCTCTTTGGGAAAAAAGCAGAGGTGAAATATAAGAAATCAATCCTTTCTCTTAAGAGTGGAAAATGGATTTTGAGTGACATCTAGTGGTGAATTTGAGTATAGCACTACAATTAACTTTCTGGCTGCTTGGTGACTCCTAGCTTAATGGAGAACAGCTGGCAATAAAGGAAAATATTTTGGCATACTTGCTCTCTACATGGGGCTGCCCTTGAAGACCACTCAGAGGCTCCAACTGGTACAGAATGCAGCCGCGAGAGTTGTGTTGGGAGTCTCCCGATACTCCCATGTTACACCTCTGCTCTGCGAGCTGCATTGGCTCCCAGTTGTCTTCCGGGTGAGGTTCAAGGTGCTGGTATTGACCTACAAAGCCCTACATGGCATGGGTCCGGAATACCTTGGGGAGCACCTGCGGCCAGCATCAACTTCCCTCCGCCCAATACGCTCCCACAGAGAGGGTCTCCTCAGGGTGCCTCCGGTCAAAGAATGCCGACTGGTGGCCCCCAGGGGGAGGGCCTTCTCTGTGGGCGTGCCAGATTTATGGAACCATCTTCCGGTTGAGCTCCGGATGGCGCTCGACTTTCGCTCCCTCCGGCGCGATCTAAAGACATATCTTTTTGAACAAGCTGGCCTGGCCTGATGGGAGGGGGTTGGGTTTTTATTACTTTTAAATGCGTTTTAATCTATTTAAGAGTTCTGGGCACTTGTTTAATCTTTTTTTAATTTTTGTATTCTGTTTTTAACATGTATTGCCCTGTTCACCGCCCTGAGTCCTTCAGGAGAAGGGCGGTATACAAATAAAATTAATTAATTAATTAATTAATACTTATCACCCTAATCTTCTTGGACTATAAACACTTACTGAGCCTGGAGTTTTAATCTCAAGAACTACTGGGAGACAAAGAAAAAATTGACTTTTGACTACGTCTGGCTGGGAGAGACGTTTGAGCTGTTTTCAAGATGGTTGAACATTTTGAACACTTTGAACATTGTGGATTCCAACCTTGCCTGGCCGACAATTATTGGACACCTGACACAAAAGATTACTACAAAATATTGCTTTTAGGACTGGACCCATATTCTGGAACCTATTGGATTATAAAGGCTACACATAAAGACCAGAAAACTAGATGAAACTTTGTTCTACTCTTATTAAGATTGGTGATACTAGAGGAACTCCAGGAATGATGCCTCAAGAAAAAATAAACACCTTTCAGAAGGAAATATATTCTATACTACAATTAATTCACCAAACAATTGTCGCACATAAAGAGGATACAAAAAGAAACCATAATGAAACTAAAAACAATTTAGATAATATAAATGAGCAAATCTCCAAACTAAATCTGCAACTAGAAAATTCCCAGACGACGACTACAAAGTATGAACAAATAAACCAGAAATCAGAAGATGAAGCAGAGGAAAGGGAACTAGACATAGAAGAGATAAAAGAAGGGAAATATAAACTACCATATATGTACAAAGTATTGCAAGACATAACCATAACAACAAAAATAGAAAAGATGCAAAACATACCTGATGATAAGGAAGAAGATCTTTAAAAATGGAATATAGAGCTGTTGGGAAATGTCACAACTTGGGAGACAAAAAATGAAAAGAAAAATTGAGGGAGAAGGAAAGTGAGAGTTGCTTAAGGAATATGAATGGGTGGAATTCCCCCCCCCCCTACCTAAGTTGTCTTCCTCATGCCAAGCAACTTTTACAAAAAAATAAAGAAAATTCATGGGCAATGTAATTGGCTTGGAAAGCTACTTGGCAAAGAAAGAAAGAGAGAGTTAGATTAAAAAAACAGAAGACTTGACCTATTAGAGGGGGCATTACATGTTTAAATATTTGTTTGAATATGATTAAAAGAATGGATGAACCTTAGATATAATTAGACTTTTATAATGAAAGAATTAGAATTAGAATTAAAATAGAATTCTTTTTTCTTTTTTTAATTTGGGAAATATGAAAATAAGAGGATGGCTGGTATGAATAAAATTTTTAGCTATATAAATGTAATTAATATTGAGAAAATCGTAACTGACAGATATTCCAAATATTGATGTGAAATTAAACCTTAATAAGAACATGAATAACAGGGTATGGATTTATGAATTGATATTATTGTTATTGGTACAATATTAGTAAAAATATGAGGATGTTTATATCTAACTTTGTATACATCAGTAGTAACAAGAATTGTAACTGTGTAATGAGGGATAAATGGAAAAAAATATGGGGAAGAAAGGAAGATCAGGGAAAAAATACTGGATTGTCCCGAACAGATGTATACTGAAGAAGTTAATGTTAAATAGAGCCTTGGTGGAGCAGTGGGCTAATGCCTCCTTAAGTAACACCAGCTGCCTGCAATTAGTGCAGGTTCGAGTCCCACCAGGCTCAAGGTTGACTCAGCCTTCCATCCTTCCGAAGTAGGTAAAATGAGGACTCAGATTGTTGGGGGCAATAAGCTGACTTTGTAATAATGCCGCTTGGGGGGGGCAATAAGCAGGCATATACATAGAATGAAGGCTATTGCTAAGCACATTGATTTGTGCTTTAGATTGTAAGCCACCCTGAGTCTTTGGAGAAGGGCGGGATATAAATGGGATTTAAAAAATATATATATGTGAACCCAGGGGATCAACCCTGACTGCTCTTTAGAAGGCCAGATCCTGAAGCTAAAACTCAAATACTTTGGCCACCTAATGAGAATGAAGGACTCACTGGAGAAGAGCCTCATGCTGGGAAAGGTTGAGGGCAAGAGAAGAAGGGGACGACAGAGAATGAAGTGGCTGGATGGAGTCACTGAAGCAGGAGGCGTGAGCTTAAATGGACTCCAGAAGATGATAGAGGACAGGAAGGCCTGGAGGAACGTTGTCCATAGGGTCACGATGGGTCGGACACGACTTTGCAGCTAACAACAACAAAGATTGTAATTGTTAAAAATCAGTAAAACATAAAAAAGAAGAAAACATTGGCCTCTAGTCTTTCACTTTCTCTTACAGTAAGGAGAGAAATTTGCATTTGTGTGACTAGCTTGCCTTTCTGGTTAAGACAAGCACTGCACACCGGATGAATCATTAGTGTCATTAGTTTTCCCTGTCTGTTCAACAGGAAATGAAATGAACTTGTTTTCCCTGTGTGCTTTACGCTCCCTTATGCTTGCTAATTGTCCTAATCTCCACTCTTCCTCCTCTTCAGCTTCTGCTGCTAATTGAGTTGCTCCTGGTGACCTGATCAATGGGTTAGCTTGAGTTGTCAGCCTTCCCCCACCTTCACAGTATCTGTTCAACAAAGAGCTGAAGGTGCCACTCCACGGAATCTGTCAGTTAATTCTCCCCAAATTTAATAAATCATTTCCACTACTCATCAGCTTGCAAAATTCCTCATTTTGTCTCTCTGGTTCCAACAGTTTGTCTCTCTGCTTGTCTCCTTCACTCATCCCAGTCTATGTTTGTTGGATGGATGCACGTTTTCTGTGTTTCAATAGCTTTGAAGATAGAAATTGAAAAGTGGTTCCTTGTACGTTGATGCTTTGATTTGTATCAGAGATGAAGAAGTCACACACACACACACACACACACACCGGTCATTGGCTATAATGGAGCCCTGATGGTGCAATGGTTAGAGTGCAGTTTGGCAGTTCAATCCTCACTGGATCAAGGTTGACTCAGCCTTCCCCATCCTTCCGTGGTTGGTAAAATGAGGACCCAGATTGTTGAGGGCAACATGCCGACTCTGTAAACTGCTTAGAGAGGGCTGCAAAGCACCGTGAAACAGTATATAAGTCTAAATGCTATTGCGATAATCACATTTAAGAGTCTCACAACTTCTCTACCTCTGGACAGCTGAGGTTTAGCGATAAATCTCCTCCTCCCCACCCCCCAACGCTGCTTAGTAATGTTAAACCTTTTCCCAGGCTTTCATCTTCTGCAAGCTTCATCTAACTCAACCTCACCTATTGGCCTGCTTCTTACCACATCTTGTTCCAGACTGAGATGCTAGGGCCCAGGGGTAGGCAACCTCAGCTCTTTGATGACTCGTGGACTTCAACTCCCAGAATTCCTGAGCCAGCCATGCTGAGGGGAAAGGGAGAGGTTTCCAAGCTGAGCCACGCTGGCTGAGGAATTCTGGGAGTTGAAGTCCACGAGTCATCAAAGAGCCAAGGTTGCCTACCCCTGTGCTAGGCCAAGCAAAGGATGGATGGATGAATGGAAGGACGTCAAATGAGAATGAAAGAAAGAGTAATGTTAAAGTAGCCATCTGTTCATCTGGTGTTCACCTAAAGAAATCTGGTTGAGAGTCTAAAAGCCCTTGGGCATTACACAAATAACACAAAGGTGTGAATCCAGGGTCACCAAGAATACTTCTCAAAGGCACAGTAGTTTGCAAAAAGATCCCCTTGTTACTGAAACAGCGGTTTTGATACTGATAAGCAGTACAATTTATACATCAACCTCCCGTTGTCTTGTTGAAAGAATGGAATAGTCTCAAGAGACTCAAAAAAATAAATAAATCCCTTCACACCCTCTGCATGTCAGTCAGCGTTAAAATAGATAGGATTCCCACTGATTATGAAATGATACAATTGTTGGTAGTTGGGAAAAAGTTATCTTACCGTTCCCTGAAACAGCAAGTTTCTGCTTTCATTTCATCTTCATTTGTAATTCCGGAATTATATTTGCTCTCCATCTGTGATCCAGTCACCCTTCAGCTGTGCATCAGTAAAACAATCCCTTAATGGTTCGCATATCGCTTGAAGTACAGAAATGGCTGTGCTTGCGAGGAAGGCCTAGGACCCGGGCTCCAGAGGTGCTTGGCTCAGGAGGATGAGATGAGATTTTGGCTTCATGCGGGTGGGGGATGGGGGGAGAACTCAGGGTCCTTGGCTCTGAAAATTGAGCATTCCCACCCTCTCCAAGGCACCCAAAGGCCTGAGATGGAAAATCTCGGAGGTAACTATCAGCAGGCATAGGAAGGAAGAGAAACAGGAACACTCTTCTGGGAAAGAAAAAGAGAATTTGGGGTGGGGGGATCTGCTTTTCATAAAAGGCAGGCCTGGATGAAAACTGAAATAAAGAAGGGCGAAGAAGAGTGAGGAACAAAGAGAGCAGAAGCTGAAGGGACAGGTGTGACCCCAAAAGGGCAAGACAAGAAGCAACCAATGGAACTAATCAAGGAGAGAAACAACCTAGAAATCAGGAGAAAATTCCTAAAGTGGAGAACAATTAACCAGTGGAACAAAATTAGTGCAGGTTCGCATCCCACCAGGCTCAAGGTTGACTCAGCCTTCCATCCTTCCGAGGTAGGTAAAATGAGGACCCAGATTGTTGGGGGCAATTAAGCTGACTTTGTAAAAATGCCGCTTGGGGTGTGTGTGAAAGCCCTAATAAGCAGGCATATACATAGGATGAAGGCTACTGCTAGGCTTGTAAGCCGCCCTGAGTCTTCGCAGAAGGGCGGGATATAAATGGAATTAAAATAAAAATAAAATAAATAAATAAAATGCCTTTGGAAGTTGTGGCTGCTCCATCGCTGGAGACTTTTAAGAGGAGATTTGACAACCATTTCTCAGAAATAGTGTAGCTTTCCTGCAGGAGCAGGCGGTTGGACTAGATGACCTCCAAGATCCCTTCCCAACTCTTACTGTTTCCAGGGCTTTTTTTGTCATAGAACGCTCAGAACGGATTTCCGGCACCTTTTTTGAATGGAACCTTGTAGGGTAGGCAAGGCGGGTTGTATGATGTGTGAGTTCCGGCATCTTTTTCTTTTACAAAGCACTGACTGTTTCTGAGGAGGAGTGGAGCAATTCACAATCCCGAGGGGGAGAAAGGGGAAGGCAAAGCTTGTTTAAGAGATTAACACCAGGCACAAAGCATTCTGCAACCACCGTGTCATTGAAGTGTTTTAACACAATTTATTTTATGCTTAAATTATCAACTAGATCATCCAGTGTTTGTGGGGTGTTTTTTTCCCATACATAAGTAATTAGAGCTATTATCAACCAATCCTGTTTCCATATGAAGATCATTAACAAATTAAAAGTATTTCACCAAAAACCCAAATAAAAATGCCCTTCAAAACACAGCAGCCTTAACAACCTAATATTAATCTGCTAGGATGATTACAACATGATTGGCTTCCTGAAAGATTCTACAGCTGAGAGCCAGTACACAATATAGTAATATTTTTACAGCGTGCTGCCACTCTGTTAGCTAAGAAATTCTCTTCCTTCTTTCTCCCCCACCCACTTTTTTTTAAAAAAATATCCCCCACCAGCGCTCCCAAGAGCATCTCCCCCAAACTGCCAAAAGCTGCAAGCGTTTCCCCCAGTGGAAAGCAGGACAGGTAGCACCCCAACCTCCCGAAAAGCAACTACTGTATATGTTATGGTTTCCGGTAAGTTTGAGATCATTTCCACCGGAAAAAAATTGGCAGGAGCAACAAATATTGGCCTTTGCCTTCAGAGGTTATGGATAAGCTGCCAGAAGCAGCCCTGATCTCCAACAGCAGCCGTGTCCAGGTGGCCTCGATCCCCCACCCGTGCCGAAATGAGGAGGCGTTCCTTGGCAGCTGTGGTTGATGAACTGCGCCCCAGGGTCTCGTCTGTCACGTCACAATCTAATATATTTGCAAAACTGGAAAAAGAGTTCATCAAAATAAGGCGGAACGCATGCATCAAAATATTAGTACTCCGGAGAGATTCCTTGGTTTCACAGAACTACAGAATTCCCCATCTTAGGAATCATTAAATTTGCAGGAGATTTTAAAGATTTTTTTAAAATCAAGCTAGCCTTGTTTTGTGTGTGCATATACAAACATTATAATTGCTAAATGTACAAGAATCTGTGAAGATACACCCAGAATACCTCGGCAGGTGTAGCGGCCATCCGAGACACTGATTTCTGTTCAATGCAAATGCACAATTCAGTTTGTGAGCAAGGAGGCAGTGCCTGATCAGCCTGGATCCTCTATTTCTCTTTAGAATTTACATAGTGTTATTTACAATGGAACAAGCAATGTTAAGTCTTCTTTTTTAAAAAAAATGAAAACAAAAAACCCCCCCAAAGGTGTATTTTAGTACCCTGACAGTTTGGGTCTGAGAAAAATAAGGCGAGCTGTTGTGGATTTTAATAATTTTTTAGTGCCTTTTTGTAGTTTGAACCATTCTCCAGTGTCATTTGAATCTCTCTTGCAACAGGAATCTCTCGGTTTCGCAATGGCCTCGTGTTGCTTCCTTGAAGCTGTCGCCTAGGACGTGTCCGTCACTTCTCACTGCATCCTCTCCAATGGTGTAAATAAAAGTGGATTTCCATGCTCGTGTAGAACTGGCTCATGCTAAATTAAATTTGTTTTTGTTGTGTTCTTCACATGAAAACCATGCCGTTAATGTGTGGAAGCAGCAAACACACAGACGCGCGCGCACGCACACACACACACACACACTTTTGTCCGTGACTTGATAATTCCTGTTGATTTCATTCGTCCTCGAGTTTCTCTCTAGAATACTGGCAGTAAAAGCACACAGTCTTGGGTCAAGTGGAAAAGGATGGGGAAGAGAGAAAGAGAAAGAATACGGGTGTTAGAAATGTCCATTGGAATAGCACTGAGCCTTTCAACCACAAATAATAATTCTGCATCTCTTCCATAAAACAGACGATCCACTTTGCAACCCCCACTGTACTGACCCATTCATCTGGTCCAGGTTAGGCCATGTTGGATCACCTCTTCAACTGCCCATAGACCACTGAGTTACAGCATGTGAGCTTCCACCAAGACGGTTGTCCTGGGCCAAGAGGATTAGTACTTGAAGTGCAAGGATCACACACCCCCCCGCTACCGTATTAGAGCAAAACGGAAGCATAGCTAGAAATAAGACATAAATCCAGTGTTTCTCAAGATCTGCGCTGGTTAAACAAACTTGGTTTTTAGCCACCTGCTCAGGAAAATGTTTCCCAATTCAAGGAGCTAAACAAATGAGATTAGAACAAAATGTTCCATGCTCAAAGTTATCTGGTTTTGTAGGTTGCAAAATGTAACTCACATCCAATCAGACTAGTAGTAGATGAGTAAACTTAAATGGCATAGCGCCCAGCCCTCTGAAGGACTGCCTGTCCCCACCCACACCCCCACCATATCTGTCTGATCAGGTTCCATCAATTAAGCTTTGTCAATCTAGAAAATGGGCCTTTTCTGTTGCAACCATCTTCAAGTAAGCCCTAAATCCATGGTTATTTCCTCCAGCCATGGGTTAAGGTATTGGGGGCTCCCTTTAAAATGTGAGGGATTGTTTCTAATTGCTTCCTTCAGGGGAATTGTGCTTTTTTTAAAAAAAAAAAAAGTTACATAGTTTTATTCTGTTTTCATGTTTCCCAGAGACATTTTGGGAGCCAGGCAATTTAAAAATGAGTCAATATACTAAATAAATACATAAATGTAAAAAAAAAGAAAAAATAAAGAAAAAAATAAAGAAAAATCCAGAGTTCTCAGAATCTTGGTCCATGTAGGCGATCCAGAAAATTAACATTTAAAGAACAGCCACTGCTGTGATTGTTACTTTAACAACTAAGGAGAAACTTCCAGACAGTTAGAACAATTAACCAGTGGAACCACCTGCCTCCAGAAGTGGTGAATGCTCCAACACTGGAAGTTTTTAAGAAGAGACTGGCCAGCCACTTGTCTGAAATGGTGTAGGGTTTCCTGCCTGAGCAGGGGGTTGGACTAGATGACCTCCAAGGTCCTTCCAACATTATTATTATTATTATTATTAACTCTAGAAAACCCTCCCTTCTCTCTGTTTCCCCCCCCCCCAGAGATTTACTTCCCTCTGGACTGCAGGGCACTTCTCTGACCTTCGACCTCACTGTTCCCAGAGGCTCCCCATCTCATTTAACGATGGAAGCCCCATCAGCCCAATGATGCAGAATTAGCAATTCTTAGAAATTGCTAAGGCCCGAAGGAAGGCATGCCAAGAAAATAAGCTCCAGGTCTCCTATTGCTTCGTAAAGATTCCTTAATTGCTCCAAATATTAAGAATACAAGATTTATACATCCCAACTGACCATTTCACTGTTTGGCTGTTATGAGTAGGTTGTCTTCTCTGCATGCCGGACTTCTTTTTTCATTTTCACTTTGCATCCTTCTCCCTGGTTTAACAAGAGGACACACCATTAGATATCAAGTAGATGTACTCATCATTGCAATTATACAAGGTAGGGGGTCTGTACTAAACTGTAACATCTTACACAGACCACTGGAAGCAGCGAAAGGTGAGTAGCCAGTAGCCACATAAGATGATGACACCTGTGCATTCCGGGTTCATCATCCTGAAATAAGTTCTTGAACATCAAACAGAATTCCAAATATTTCATTATTCCTTCCCCCGGTGTACAAAAATCCCATGCTGGGCGATTCCAAGTTAGCAGACCCTTTGCAAGCCAAATTCTGCTGATTTAAGGAAGGGTCAAAGCTTTAAATTTAATAGATTAGTCACGGAAGATGCAACTGCGAAAAGGGAGTATTTGCCCAAGCGAAACATATCTGCAATAAAAATACTAAAAGACCCCTAAATATATTTTTTTCCCATTTGAAAATTCACAGCTTAGCAATACAGCCAAAACCGTGTATTCTTTAAACTCCAGCAGACGGCATATGCAATGGGTATTTTGTTTTTTTTTTTAAAAAAAATTTTTGGACTTCATCCCTGGGAGGAATTTGATCCTGTGACTCCTAAGGGAGTGGACAGGATTATGAGGAGGTTGAGCTCCTCCACATGCTTACTGGACCCGTGCCCTTCCTGGCTGGCTTATGCGGCTCGAGAGGGGACACGAGGCTGGTTCCTGGCGGTCGTCTCTGCTTCTCTGAGTGAGGGTCACTTCCCCACCGCCTTGAGAGGTGGTGAGACCTCTCCTCAAGAAGCCCACCTTGGACCCATCCTCATTGAATAACTTTCGTCCAGTCTCCAATCTTCGCTTCCTTGCGAAGGTTGTTGAGAGCGTGGTGGCGCACCAACTTCCTCAGGTCCTGGATGAAGTGGTTTATCTAGACCCGTGCCAATTGGGCTTCAGGCTGGGCTACAGAATGGAGACGGCATTGGTCGCTGTGATGAATGATCTCTGGAGAGCCCGGGACAGGGGCCATTCCTCTGTCCTAGTCTTATTAGACCTTTCGGCGGCTTTCGATACCATCGACCATGGTATCTTGCTGCGACGCCTCAGGGGATTGGGAGTGGGAGGCACGGTTCTGCGTTGGTTCTCCTCCTTTCTCCAGGGTCGCTCGCAGTTGGTGCTGGCAGGGGGACAGAGGTCGACCCCGAGGCCTCTCGTTTGCGGAGTCCCTCAGGGGTCGGTCCTCTCGCCTCTCCTGTTCAACATCTACATGAAACCGCTGGGTGAGATCATTCGCAGCTTTGGAGTAGGGTACCATCAGTATGCTGATGACACCCAGCTTTTCATCTCAACTCCAAACAACATCAGTGATGCCCTCAACGTGATGTCCCGCTGCCTGAAAGCGGTCCGGGAATGGATGGGGAGGAACAGGCTTCAACTGAACCCGGACAAGACTGAATGGCTGTACGTACCGGCAAGCCAGGATACTCAGAGCATCCCATCCCTTAACATCGGGGATGAGTTACTACCCCCTGTTGATAGGGCCCGCAACCTGGGTGTCCTCCTAGACTCACAGCTCTCCCTGGAAGATCACATAGGAGCTGTGACCAAGGGGGCCTTCTCCCGGGTTCGACTGGTGCGCCAACTACGGCCTTATCTGGACCTGGATGCCTTACGTACAGTCACCCATGCCCTTGTGACCTCTCGCCTAGACTACTGTAACGCTCTCTACATGGGGCTGCCCTTGAGATCCACTCGGAAGCTTCAACTGGTGCAAAGTGCAGCGGCACGGACACTTTTGGGAGCCTCCCGATACTCCCATATCACACCTCTCCTCCGTGCGCTGCACTGGCTTCCAGTTGCCTTCCGAGTGAAGTTCAAGGTGCTAACAATGACATACAAAGCCCTACATGGCATGGGTCCGGACTACCTACGGGAGCACCTTCTGCCAATGTCAACACCCCACCGCCCTGTGCGCTCCCACAGAGAAGGCCTCCTCAGGGTGCCACCGCTCAAGGAATGTCGGGTGGTGGCCCCCAGGGGGAGGGCATTCTCAGTGGGTGCACCAGCCCTCTGGAACTGCTTACCAACTGAAATCCAGATGGCCCCCGACCTCCGCACCTTCCGGCGCGACTTAAAGACTTACCTATTCCAGCAGTCCGGCCTGGCCTGATAGCTCTGATAGCTCTAATTGGGGTCCCAGTTTGGTTTTGTTTTGATTATTGTTTTTCAATACTGTTTCATTATGTTGCCTATCTTACTCTGTACACCGCCCCGAGTCCCTCGGGAGAAGGGCGGTTTATAAAAACAAACAAATAAATAAATAAATAGTGGAGAAAATCCATTATTTCCACAACATTTCAGACAACTGATATTCGCCACTATTACAACTGATCTAATTTACATCAAGTGCATCACTTCCGTCATGACGTCCCTTTACGTCGTTTGTCTCCGTTCGTGCCACTAGAGTAATGAGAGACTTAAAGAAAGGGCAACAATGGAGACAAACCAGAGAAAACCACTGACAATGTAATTACACAAAGGATATAAATTGATGCAATATCAATTACATCAATGTTATCAATTCTATTTCCTCCACCCCAATTGTCCATTCAGTTGAGGTTTTGCTGCATTTTGCTAAGGAATATAGAAGATGGATAACTGATCCAGGGTTATAGGTAGTCCTTGACTTACAACAGTTCATTTAATGACCAAAGTTACAATACCAAAAAAGTGACTTGTGACCATTTTTCACACTTATAACCGTTGCAGAATCCCCACGGTCATGCAATCCAAGTTCAGATGTTTGGCAACTGATTTTTTTTTTATGATGGTTGCAGTGTTCTGGGATCACGTGATCACCTTTTGCAACCTTCTGAGAAGCAAAGTCAATGAAGGAAGCCAGATTGGCTTAACAACCATGTTACTAACTTAACAACTTCAGTGATTCACTTAACAAATGTGGCAAGAAAGATCGTAAAATAGGGCACAACTCACTTAATAAATCTTTTACTTAGCAACATAAATTTTGGCTCAATCGTGATCATAAGTTGAGGACTACCTGTAGTAACTTTGAGGGTGGACTTTACTGAAATAGCTTCTGGCCAGCTTGTTACCTTTAGGTCTTCCACGATGAACCCCGAGGTCCAATCCCTGAGAGGCAGCGGGAAAGGTTTGAAGGAGACAGGAAGTGGGGAACCCCATGGAGTCTTAGCTGAGGGTCTTAGAAAATTAGGAAGTTTTTCTCTACCTGGCCTGGGATTCTGGACAACTGTCCCCATAGTCCTTGGAGAATTAGGGATAATCAGATCAAGCCGGTAGATAAAGTTTAGACCTGAGAAAGTCCTGCTTCTGTTGTTGCAAGAAACAAATCTTCTTTCCCTCCCCCCACTCTCCTGATTTGTTTGTTCTGATTAACAGCTGCTGGTTTTCTTGCAAATCTTTACCCCATGTAACCGGATGCATCTGGCTTTCTTTTTCACATCCTCCCACTGCTCCCTAATTAAAACCGACACCCCTTTTAATTATTATTATTACTTCCATGTCAGATTTCTAAGTCAATAGGGCAAACGCCCAAGCAGCTTGGGCTTGTTGACTTGGAGAAAGATTGTGGCTGATTCCTGGGGAAAAGACACTTCCTGTTTTGCCCCAGAGTTTCCAGATTCCAGGTGTAAGGAGCATCTCCCCAAGAACAGAAGGTAACAGAAAAGAAGGGCGGAGATCCCAGCGGGCGTCTGCCAGGCAGATGTGTTTGTCTCGCCCACAGCCACCCCATCTTCCCTGAATGCCTAGTTAGGAATGCTTCTCTCCAAGGAGCATCTGAACCCTTCATCCACACCCATCAAGCAACCCCAGGATTTGCCTTCTCTTCTTTTTGACTTTGACGGTCCATGGACCTCTCCCACTATTGCCAGAGGTCAAGACCTGCAGCCCACCTCAAACACTGTTTGATCTGCTGGGCTGGTGTCATCGTACAAGGGAAGGAAAGTACTAACAATTGGGGGTTCCTTTTCAGGATGAGCCTTTGTTTGTTAAGTCCTAGGGCAGGGGTAGGCAACCTTGGCTCTTTGATGACTCGTGGACTTCAACTCCCAGAATTCCTGAGCCAGCTGTGCTGGCTCAGGAATTCTGGTAGCTGAAGTCCACGAGTCATCGAAGAGCCATGGTTGCCTACCCCTGTCCTAGGGTCATTCTTCCTCCGGTTTCTCAAAAAAAAAGCAGCCAGGTGAGAACCTGGGCCTTGGGTTGATGTGTACCCCTTATTATTTATTTAGAAGAAGACAGATGACTAGCTTTTTTAAAAAAAAATCTGCCCAGCTGATAGAAAATTTGATTGCCCTCTCAGTGTGAGGACTGATCAACTGGGAGAAATAATAAGGGTGTTCTGTGAAAAGACAAGGTACGGATCTGATACATATTTAGAGTTGAAAAACCAGGTCATGGGGATAGATGATATTATTATAATAATATAATATAATATAATATATAATATTATATTATAATTAATATAATAATAATAATATAATAATTATTATTATTATTATTATTAATAATAATAATAATAATAATAATAAGAAGAAGAAGAAGAAGAAGAAGAAGAAGAAGTAGTTGGAAGGGACCTTGGAGGTCATCTAGTCCAACCCCCTGCTCAGGCAGGAAACCCTATACCATTTCAGATCAAGGGTCCACAACCTTAAACACTCAAAGAGCCACTTGGACCCGTTTCCAAGAGGGGGGAAAATCACTGGGAGCCGCAAAACTCTCTCGCGTGCATACACACATGAGGGGGGGGACTTGATTGAAGAGTTTAATTAAAAAGCAATAGAGGCTTTTTCTCTCTCTCTCTTCCCCTCCCTTCCTCCCTCCTCCCTTTCTCTCCCTCCCTCCCTCTCTCTTCTCTCCCTCCCTCTTTCTCTCCCTCTCTCCAATCTTCTGCTCATCTCGCAAGCTGGCTTCATGCTGTTCTCAGACAAGCTGACACACATTCTTATTGGGCTGGCTCTCCTGAGCTACTGCTTTCTGCTGCTTCCTGCTTCCTGTGGAGACGCAGCAAAGGCAGGAGCCCCACTCAATAAGCTTGTCAGCTTCTCAGAGAACAGCGTGAGTTACACACACACACACACACACAGAGAGAGAGAGAGAGAGAGACAGAGAGACAGAGACAGAGACAGAGAAAGAGAGAGACAGAGACAGGAAGCACAAGTGCCTCTCTCTGTGTGTGTGTCTCTCTCTCTGCAAATGGCAGAGGACAACTGGGAGCTGTAGAAGGCTGAAAGAGCCGCATGCGGCTCCAGAGCCGTGGGTTGCCGACCCGTGGGATAGATCATCAGGGAAAACAACTACTTAGGTGGTCACCAGGAGTTGAAAACAACTCGATGGCCCGTAAGCAGTTTCATGCTTGGACTCTTGATCACTTGCCGTGTTGAACTTGTGCACGACCTGCAGTATCTACGGGGGCAGGGGGGGGGCTCATTCTAGAAGGTGTAGCCTAAAACCGCAGCCTCAACCTCCCCCCCCCCAATCCTCTTAATACCAAAGAAAATGCTCAGCGCCCTGTCTTTTCTTTTGCAAATGAAACTGACCAGGAGGCAGAAGATGGGAAGAAGAAAGCGCCCACAGGGAAGAGCCAGAGATAGTGTTACCTATTTGCAAGTTTTGCTAGTAAAGCTCCGCTAGCCAGAACAACCTGGGGAGGATCTTTTGGAGCCACAGGGTGAAAGAGCAGCTGCTGGCCAACACAGAGGCACTGGAGGGTTTATAACCTTTCAGATCAGATGCACCACTTGCTGAAAGCACAAGCATTTTGCCTTTTTAGGGGGGGGAGGCGCAAGAGGTTAATTGGCAAGCCACCAGCCACTCGACCGCGTTTTGAGCCCAGAGGGGCCATTGCACCCCGCTCAGCTCTTTCATTACCCTGATAGGTTTTTTCACGTGTGGGACAACAAGGCGTCTTAATACTTTCCGGGTAACCTGCGGGAAATAACATAGGAAAAACAAAAGTTGACACGTGTTCTGCCTGAGCCCAGACGGACAGTGTGGATGGACAAAGAATCCATGATTAGGACTCAAGAAAAGAGGGAGAAAAATGAATCTGCGGAAGAGAATTACTTTTCGGGTGACGGTATTGCCTTCTTCGTCGGTGAACTGCTCTTGCGTGACTGATTCACCTGGAATGTTTTGGGCTTCCTTGCCCTAGTAGAGAACAAGTCAAAGGATTAGCCCAGCTCACCTGGGGCCATCTGCTGCTTTGCAACACCAGTCCAAGCAATAAACTCACGCCAGGCCAAGCAAGATTATTTTTGTTAGAGACAGTCCAACATCTAGAGTGTCTTATGACACATGATTTGTGGTTTAGATTCTGTGGATCATGCTGAATATATAATTACGCTGTCAAAGGTCGTTTATGGCTGGCTGTTGCTTTCAAGAAATATGGTCCAGCCTTTGCCTTTCCTCTCTGGAAAACAATTTATGCTGTGGATTTGATGCTACATACCTAGGAAATTTGTCTAGGAAACTTAGGGCTAAACCCATGGAGAAGGCTTTGTAAGAACTCCCTCCAAAAAGGTATAGGGCCTAATCACTACTTCATTTTGATAGCCCTGAGAAGCTGTTCCTCTGAAATAATAATTATTCCCTGCTACCATCTATCTCAATTCTCCATAAATTTTTTCTCAAGACAAAGTTGTTACTTGTACAATTTTATGGATCTTTATTCAGGAGAAGTCCATGCTTAGTTGTGCTGGTCCTAGTACAACCTGTGAACTAAGGTTAGTTCTTCATGAAAAATAGTTCACCAGAATGAGTAAAAAAGAGCTGCTTTATTCCCAATGACTTTGGGCAGATAAGGCTTCCCACTTATCTCAAGAAGCTCCAACTGGTCATTTAGCACACAATCACACTTCTTGTGCAACATGTTTGTATGGGAAGCATCACCATATTATGCAAAATATCCAATCCAGCTGATCATGAGTTTTAAGAGCCTTAAACAATACCAGGATGGCTGAGGACTAAATTAACTACAGAGCAAGATTAGACAATTGATAACCCCATCTTTATGCTGTTAAAATTAAGAAACTCTTCTATCTCACTTTTTTACCCCCACCCGTCTCTTGACAACTCTGGGAAAAGCTGAGCATATAAGGATATATGCTGAGGATATAAACTGAATCATCATTATTACCCCAACAGCATCAGCAGATCAGTGTCACAACATACAACAAACAGATCAGCTTCCTCAGAACTACCTTCACAAGGAGCCTTACGAAAATTGGGAAGTCCCCAGGATTGGATCGGGTAAAGGTAAAGGTTCCCCCGCACATGCGTGCTAGTCGTTTCCGACTCTAGGGGCCGGTGCTCATCTCTGTTTCAAAGCCAAAGAGCCAGCGCTTGTCCGAGTATGTCTCCGTGGTCATGTGGCCGGCATGACTAGACGCCAAAGGCGCACGGAATGCTGTTACCTTCCCACCGTAGTGGTCCCTATTTTTCTACTTGCATTTTTACGTGCTTTCGAACTGCTAGGTTGGCAGAAGCTGGGACAAGTAACAGGCGCTCACTCTGTTACGTGGCACTCGGGATTCGACCCGCCAAACTGCCGACCTTCTGATCAACAAGCTCAGCATCCTAACCCAATGAGCCACCGTGTCCCATGGATCGGGAGCAAAGCCCAAACAGGTCCACAATGGCACAAAACTGGAAGAGGCCCAATGTCTCTGTTTACATTGTGGTTTGGACTATCTAGAATACAGGTCTGGACACAGGTGCTGTGATAATGTCCCACCCACCCCTAATACTTACAAGTACTCTTTGCTGTCCAACCGAACAACAATAATTGTGTGTGCTTGTATTTACACAAGTGGCTTTGAGGAAGACATCCAAGGGAATGTTATGAGAAAGAGAAACTGAGTTAACACATTAGTTTTGAGAGTGTGACTGCTTAAGCTATGGGGCTGGTTCAGGACATTTTGCCTCTTAAGATGAAAGACAGAGTGACATCAACAAATGCATGGACAAACACGAGCAGGAGCAATAGCTGAATTCTTCTTCAGCCCTGGCTGTGGGACAGACTCGTTCCTGATTCTCAACGCAACAGGCAAGCTGAGGGCCTTCCACGGAGCCTAACTGGCACGCAGGACTCTTCCCCCTGGCTCCTGACGTATCTTTCCAGCTGTAGCAGCCCCCAGTGACTACACTGCTCTTGAACACATGTAGGGTATTCAACTACACTCCAGTGCATTTAGAGTCATGCATACACAGCCATGCATCACAAGATGGAATTATAAGCAAAAACCCAGAGTGCAATCTGGTAGGTCCTCCCGACAGGTCTGTACAGTAAGTTGTGCAAGGGACAACACAAAGAGAGAGTCTAATGGTTGAGCCATTCTATCTGCCTTGCAGTCCAAGTCCACTCCATGCCAGGGGCACCACAATCGCACAATACCTTCAGAATGAACCGCCGGCGATAAACCCTTGTAACGATCCTCTGCTCTTCATCTGAACTGGAATCACTCTGAACCTCACATTCACTGTCACTCTCACTCAACTCCTGATAAATGCAGTTTTAGTACATTTTTACTGGCTTGTTTAAAACATAAAAATGAGTCTGAGCAAGAACAGCGGGAAAATGGTTTCCCCCCAAATTTAGATTCACCTCCCCCCCAATTACCATACTGGGAATGTGTGCCATTTTGCTCCTGGGGTCCACACTTCTAAATGTGGTGCATGCAGCCATGTTGCTTTGATATCGTTTATGGCATAAAACAGATTTGCACAGGCTTGTGCAACAGCTGTAAACTCTTGTGTCTACAAGCTTTTTATGACCAGGGGGGACCAGAGTGCAGACATGTCCTTTCCTTCCCCACTCTTCCTTGCTACCCTCAAAGATCCTTTCATCTTATTAGCAACTGCTCTACGTTTTGCAAAACCAAAGCTATTCTCACAGTGGCATATGCCCAACAGCCCCATCTCTTTCCAGACTAAACTAAGATTAGCGGCACATTGTTGTTGCTGTTGTCGTTACTGTTAGGCAGGATTTGAAACAGTACTTCAAATGCAGTTTCAAATTGGGACTCATGCTGATAATTTTGCCTGATTCTGCTGATCACCAAGGAAAAATAGTCCCTTATGCTTTGGCTCCCCCATCCAGCTTTACGTATATTTCCCCAGCTAACAATGCATATTCTGGCATTGGGAAGAATGTCTGAAAAGGGCACTATTTGCATGGCGTATCCACCCTCCAGCTGAAAGTAAGATCAACCTGCCACTCAACTGAAACACTTCCTAGGGATTGCTCCCACCCCAGAATGGGCTAAGCTAGGATTTGACGGCATTTGGCAGGTGGATGCATCTTACATATATTTCCTGCCCTTCGTGGGACTTTTTCCTCATACGTCTCACCCGTTTTGCATTTGAGCATCTCATTTCTGTATGTATCTACACCGGCTTCTCGGGGAGTTTGGTGAATGAATGGGGAGGGCGAACTGCAGAATAAAAACACGATGCTCTGCACCTTTGATTCCCGCAAGGCCACCACAGGGGCCCTGGCACGCAGCAGCTCGTCTCCCGAGCCTGAGAAACAGAGGGAGGGGCAACTGCTGAAGGAGCAAGAGTGGGTGGTGAATTGTGGCCTGTCCCCTCCTCCCTGATCCAATCAAAGTTTGTGGCCTTTATACCTTTTGTTCTGACGCAGCCGCTATTCCATCGTCTTCCTGAGCTTTTGATCTTGGCTTGCTACTGTCAGAAATATTCCAGCTTGTCTTTTTCATGCTAACAGGCACAGAGGTTTTAGGTGTATCCACTGCTGGCTTGCTTGCCTCTTGCAAGGATTTCTGGTGGGATGAGATTGTTGGCTGCTCAGCTCGGAGAGAGCTTTGCATTTTTGGTTTCACAGTTTCCTTGTCGCTCTGTTTTCCTAGACTGTTCACAGAGTCCTGGACAAAAGTCTTAGCCTTTGCTTCGAATGTAGACTCTGAGTAGCTCCCGTTGGTCTCCAGTTTTCCTGCTTCCCCTTTGAAATATGAGGTAATAGAATCTCTACATTGATCAGGGCTGCAAGAGAGGAAGAGCCAAAGCCAAGAAATAAGTAACGGTGCCATTAAATCACCTCTCCGCAGGTGCTGAGCAACAGGCTGACATTTATGACTTACAAAGGTGTGAATAAAAAGCAGCTATAGGCAAGTAATGATCTACACGTTGTGGCTCTGGAAGTCGATATTCCAGAGGTGCCATGGGATGTTTCTAGTGGCCAATACGAGTCTTGAAGGATCGTTGTGATCCTCTTAAGAAATAAATCTGGACTTGAGCAAGGTGAGGTCCAGGCTGGCTGCTCTGCTCTATAATGGCAAGATGCTTCTGAAAAGCAGACAAGTTCCAAAGAAAGACAGGGTTCCCCCAATGGACATTGACCCACAGTGGGTGTGTTAAGGGGCTTGATCCTGGGTTCTCGTGGGAACAGCCTATGGCTTATGCAAGTCTATTCCTGAGGTGATGGTAACAGCCAACAAGATCCTGATAAAAATGGCCAGATATTGTAGGCACATCCACAAGGAGCAGGAACTCTTGGTGATAGGGTTTCTCTCTCTCTCTCTCTCTCTCTCTCTCTCTCTCTCTCTCTCTCTCTCTCTCTCTCTCTCTCTCTCTCTCTCTCCCTCCCTCCCTCCCTCCCTCCCTCTCTCTCATTTCTGCTTTTTTAAATCCCTTGAGAGCTACACTCAGCCTGGTTCTAGAATTCTTTCTATCTTGACTCTGCTTTGAATGAGGATGCTTCAGTGCTGCTTTTGATTTCACTGCCCTAAATATCAGAGCACATCTATGTCTTGAGAACATCACACTTGGTCTATAAAATATCATTAAGTAAATACTTAAGCTACTGGTCCCTGCTTTTTAACTGCCATCTAGCAGGAAACAAATTGAGACAAATATCTTTTTTTAAACAACAACAACAACTTCATAATGTGAGAAAAGCAGAACTGATCCATCTGAGGCTTGGCTGTGTCAGCCTTATGGCTCCGTACCTGTCATCCAATCGATTCAGCAGTTCTCCACTTATTCTGCGTCCTGAAGACGTTGGTTCCACCTTGACTCTGGGGGCCTCATTCTGCCAACCTGTAATTGAAGAAATTTCCTGTTCGGCCTGCTGGACATAGTTAAGTATAGACAAGACTTTCTCTTCTGTCATTTCCTCAGACTCGGCTATTTCTTCAAGGCAAATATCTTCAAACAGAGACTTAAGCCTTTTGTCCGTCGGCTCCTCATCAGTACCAGACCAATTTCTCTCGTGGCGTTCAGTCCTCACTATGGTTTGACTACTCTCTTCGCTCGGTGTCCACATTCCAGCACAGCTACCGAGATAGCGAGGATAGTCCTTAAGGTGGATTTCTTCCAGTGGGTTTTGGCCTGCATCTTTAGAGGCTCCTTCTAGAGGCACCGAGTGATTGTATTGGCCTTCTTCCAGTGAGGTGTCTTCTTCAATGACCACGGGAGGTTCTGCAGCCGTCTCCTCTAGGTTTCCCTGTGAAGTTGCTAAGACATCACTCAGTCTACTAGGAGTTCTAAGGGGTGATTCTACGCTAGAGAAATTGCTAGCCAAATCATCTTGATGGAAATGGCTGGGTGGCGCGAAGCACAACCCAGGGGCTGTTTCCAGTTCCATTTGAAAGGTGGGGTAACCTAAGGAAGACAGCACATTTGGACTGATTGCCATGAAGGATGGAGAAACGCAAAATCAAGCATTCAGAATGGCTGAGTACTTAGAACATGAGAACTGCATGAAACAGCAAGAACAATTGAATTAGGAATGGGACAAAGAATTCTTCAAGGAGCACAACAAAACTGAAGTCAGCAAAACTGGGAGCACAGCACACCTGCAACCGGTGTCTCTATTCGCTTTAATGATTTCAGAACCATTTTTTTTCTTCTCAATCAGCTGGACAATAATCTCAATTTTGTTCAATAATTATATTTTTAATTTTTTTAAAAATCCCATTTATATCCCACCCTTCTCCGAAGACTCAGGGCGGCTTACAATCTAAGCACAAATCAAATGTGCTTAGCAATAGCCTTCATTCTATGTATATGCCTGCTTATTAGGGCTTTCGGGGGGCCCCAAGCGGCATTATTACAAAGTCAGCTTAATTGCCCCCAACAATCTGGGTCCTCATTTTACCTACCTCGGAAGGATGGAAGGCTGAGTCAACCTTGAGCCTGGTGGGATGCGAACCTGCAATAATTGCAGGCAGCTGGTGTTTGTATGTAAATCTTTGGTCATATATATATATATATATATATATATATATATATATATATATATATATATATATATATATATATATATGAATAATGGCAGTCTGCAGTATAACAAATCATTTCTGCTTTTATTATGGCTCACAATGATTTAACGCAAAGAATAAAGTAGCTGCCTGAAGGAGAGGCAAATATTTTACAAGCATTTTAAAAATTGCCTTCCTTTTTATTATAGGCATCTCCTTTTAATTCCGACCTAATAACCCCATGCATGATGATTACTGTGCTATATATTTCAATTTAGTCAGTGCCCCATGAGAATGGAGTCGATGCAGAAAATAGAAACAAATTTCAGGTAGGACAGAAAAAGGTAGTTCTTGACCTACGACAGGACGGAAATGGCAAACTACCGGGGAGGGGAGGACAGAGAATCTACAGATCAACTCTAGGAACCGTATGAGAGTATTGTGATGAATGAGGAGACCTTGGTGATCTTGGAGACACAGGCGATCTCGGTGACACAGGTACAATCAGAAACACTGATCCAATAAAGAAAAAGGAAAGGAGAAGCATGAACACAAAGAGCCGTTGTTCCCCAGGACAGGAATGACCAAGGCAGCAGATTCCGCCTGTGTCAAATTTCAATCAGGGTGAATTCCAAAACATGGAAATTAGGGTCTCTCATGCTGGCTGAGGAATTCTGGGAGCTGAAGTCCACAAATCTTAAAGTTGCCAAGCTTGGAGACCCCTGCTCTAAATGTTAGAGAAAGTTCCACACCCTTCTAAGGGGATCGATGAATGTGCTCCTCACATTTACGATAAGGAAGCAAGTCAATAGCAATAGCAATAGCACTTAGACTTATATACCACTTCACAGTGCTTTACATCCCTCTCTAAGCGGTTTACGGAGTCAGCATATTTGCCCCCAACAATCTGGGTCCTCATTTTACCCACCTCAGAAGGATGGAAGGCTGAGTCAACTTTCAGCTGGTCAGAATCAAACTCCTGACAGTGGGCAGAGTTAGCCTGTAATACTGCATTCTAACCCCTGCACCACATGGCTCATGTCAACCTGACCATCGATGGTGGCACTGCGTGCTTGTCAGAAAATTATCCCCAGCACCCAGGACAGCAGCCTAAGTATGGAACATTGCAGGAGACCGAGCATTGACCATGCCTGTCCTAGCATTTAGTTTCAGCACAGAAATGAAATGGCAAATGAATGGTATAGCATAATCCCACAGGTAAATATTAGGCTAACCCATCTGACAAAAATGGGGGATTTCAGCATTGAGATATGGCATCTGGAAACTAACGTGCATAAATTATAATGGTTGTTGTTGGTTGGTTGGTTGGTTCTCTGAATCCACTGAGAGAAAGTTAAGATGCAGTCTGGTCTTGGTGAGGACAAGGAGCTTGAGAGATGCTTGGAGAAGAGGAAGGACAGAACGCAAAACAAGAGAAGCACATTCTTTTTAGAGGGAAGAGACCTATTTCATGATTGAAGAGCACAAGCCACATTTCAAGAACAAATTTCTTAAAATGTCCACAGAATTTATATTTCTGCACTGCAGCGATTTGGGGTGGGGTGGGGTCAAATCTGCTGCTCAGAGACCGGGAATGCTTGATGCCTTGCATTGAGCCACAAAATGCTTCCTCCAAGATGCAGCACCCCAGAACATGGATTCTTGGATGTATGCATATGTAAGTCGCCACATACATACACACTCATCTTGCATGTTCAGGCCAGCACAGTATTTCATAAGCAGTCTAGCAACATGTCAAAAGCCAAAAAAGTAATTGCTGTAACTTGTTCTTGATTGCACCTCCGTGTTAGAAAGCAAAACATTGCTTAACAATCTCAGAAAAACTGTGGGCGCTGAATTGGATTGTTTGAGTTTCATTGTCTGATTAGGGCAGTTTGCAGAATGCAACTGCAAAGTTTGCCATCGCACCTTACTACAGAAGGAATTTGCAACTCTGTTAATTCAAAACCAGCAAACCTTTATTGGTTCAGTCATACCCTAAATCGTATGTGTATGTACACACACACACACACACACACACACACAGGTTACTCACTTGGAAAAAAAATACATCAAATGAAACAAACTCAGTTACCATCAACAGTATCGTGGAAAATGTTATTTTCATCCGCAAAACTTCTGGTGCCTGATATGTTTCCATAGTCAAATATTGGTCCTTCCAGCAAAGTTACAATGTCGATCCGATTGATTTTTGTTAATACAGAAGTTAAGGCATCAGCTGTGGAGGGAAAAGGACAAAACATTAAAATTCTTGTGTGTAACCACTAATTCTTGGGATAGGTGGCCTGTGGTTTCACTGATCACATAGAGTGTAGAGGTTTCGAAACAAAAACTAAATACCCGATATGGGAACACGTGAGCTGCAGCGCCCTGTACATTTTGAATTGCTTGTTTATCAAAACCCGCTGTGTCTTTTGATGCGTGAACACACAATGCTGTGTAAATCAAAAACACATAACAAGTGTGTATTGGTAACTTATTCTCTTAAGGCATTGGGTTTCTCTGCAATATTATACGTGCATGAAGGCTGGATGACCAAGGCAACTGGATAAAGAATATAAGCACTCTGGACGCAGAGAGTTTGATCTGTGACTGTTCATTCACACAAACCCCTTAGCCTGTCACCTATCAAGTAGCTGCATTCTTTTTGTAGGAACTTTAAGATCCAGACCTTTCTACACCAATCTTAAACTTACTTGTAGCGTTTTTTCCATCTCTCATAACCCATTTTTTTAACAACATGAAGCTCTGAGCAATTAAAGAATTTGGGTTTTCCACTCGAATCTGATTAATTTCGTCAACAGAAAAATTCAGCTCTCTTGCCAGTTCTACCATGGGGGAAAGAGAGAAGAAAAATAATTACTCATGTTTTATTTCAACAGTCCATTTAAAAATCAGATGTATTTCTGACAACCAAGGACACAACCAGGTTTTTTTCCCCCCCAGAAAATTCAGCCTAAACTTCCCAACATACCCCAAAGGTCAAAGGGTGTAGACAGAGAATAATGAGAGCCACTTTCAGAGACAGCCTTGAGTTGTAGTCTCAGGAATAGAAGCTAATAAAGTTATGAGTCTTCTCTCCATTTTAAGGTTTGTTGGGATTAGTCTGGATAGAAACAATGGTCCAGGCAGGGAGACAGCCCTTGATAACATCCAAACATACAACATTTGGACTCCAAGCTTCCATATCCAAAGCCAAGATCAGAAGCTTCCCTGTCATCATCACAACCCAGCTCCATTTGCTCCCAGCACTGCATCAAAGGACCAGAAATGGAAGGATATCTGCTGTGGCCAGGAGGGCAAAATGAATGGACTCATCTGGGATAACTCCTTGCCCTCCCCCTCCCCCCCCCAGGATAACAAGTGCAATGCTCAACTCTTCCCCTTCCATAACTGAGATAACACCATTGGGCAGCCTCCAACATCCAGTAGGAAGCAACGGAAAGAATCTGGCTTTGTGGCTTGCTTGGCTATTGTGATGATCCTACTACACAGGTGGTTCTGAAGCAAGAGAAGAGATACCAAAGTCATAGGGGAAGACTCCACATGATAGAAGCAAATGTCCCAGTTGTAGCAGTCCTTAACTGGCCTCAGCTGATCTTAACCTGGATAGCCTTTGGAGGGAAACCTCCAGGCAATCCCAGGGCTGCAGATAGGACTAAGATGACAAAATATCCTCTGGAAAAAGGTAAAAGCAAATATATGTGATACTCTAGTCCTGCTGCCCACAAAAATCATATGGATGCATCAGCTCACCTGGACCATCTTTAAGTCCAGTAATAGTGTGGATGGATGTTTTTCTTCAACTTTTCTTACCAGCTCTATTATTTATTTTTGAAAATACCAGGAGCTCCAAGGACTCTGCTCTTTCCCATTTTCTTAATCTCTCCAGCTGAAGAGCCGAGCAGGATGGAGCTGGGAGGAATAAGTTCACCCTGCCCTCCCTCATCCATTAACACACAGACACACACATCCAGGGAGACACAATAAGGGGGGCCTCTCCAAGGGTTGCTAGAGCATCAGAATGTTCCAAACCCTTACCTGTCCAGCTAAGTCCCAGGTGATCAGCCACAATTGCCATCCTTATATCTGTCCGTTCGCATGGGCTCTGTGGACCTGTGATTTATAATTCTTCTATTAAAAGGGTATCGTGAAAGGGTGTTCAGCACTCTAATACACTGTGTTATTTTAATAGGTGTTTTTAGTCCAATTACTAAAAAGAATTGAATGCCCTTGTTTTGTTTCTTTTTTTAAAAAAAATATGCAGATTCACAGATCTGGAACTTTCCCCTTTCGAAGGCTAGTAGTGTTCATCTACATGATGTAAATATTGTGTAAATGGAACCAAACATGCTGACAATCTATCTACTGATCTATACAAAATGATTTAATTACTGGTGGAGGGGAGGGGGGGGAAAAGCCCACCAGGAACTAAAGAATGAAAAAAAGTTCTTTCTTTTGAAAAACGGCAAGTTTTACTATCTGGGGGTTGACATAAACGTTTTCAGCATGCGTCCCTAGCTATCTACTACACAGGCTTCACACAAAAGAAGAAAGAAGAGCACAAAAGACAAAACACAAGAGATGACAATGACAGAATGAGAACTAGAGGAAGTCACTAGGCAGGCAATCACAACAGTTCATGCACTAGGATCAACAAGTTGAAAGTTTTACAAACTAGGCTTGGCCTCCACAGGGTGAGCCCGGAGAGCTCCAGAAACCTGACTCCCTCCATTCTCACCAGTCCTCCTCTTACTCCTCCTCCTCCTGTCACTGTCGGACTTTTCAATCTTTGATTTTAAAGATGCTGCCTCTGTTCTCATATCTCTAGCGGGCTTCGTTGCAATGGAAGGCTGGAAAACTTGAGTGGCTTCGGACAGGGATGTAGTTCTTGAGGTACTATCTTCTTCTTCCTCCTCCTCCTCCTCCTCCTCAGACACTCCTGGTGGCATTTTTTTCTGTTCATCAGATAGTCGGTCGACAAGCTTTAAAGCCTCACTGCTAATTCCCTTAAAATATTCAATAGAATGTTTACATACCTCCCTAAGCTGACTTTGCTTTGCTTTAACAGTTGTGGCGGCGGCGGCTGCTGCTGCAGTGGTGGTGGTACTGGTGGTAGATCTTACCTTTAATGGTAATTTAGAAGGAAAAGAGTTGGCCTTGCTTCTCTCTATCTGCCCTTGGTTTTGAGCTGGTGGCATTTTTCTAGCTAAGGCCAAGTTATGCCTCTGTGTGCTTTTTATGGGAATCTTAGACCTGCCCTCTATGGGTAGAGAAGAGCTGCACGGCTTCCTTAGGTCAACTCTCCTGGCCTCCCTAACACGACTCCCCCTGCCAGTCTGACTGGTGCTGTGCAGCACAGCGTCTTTAGCTTTTATGGGAAGCCGGGAGGGTGCACGATTCCCGACTGGTTCGGAGGGTGCCTGCTGCTCTCTGGATCTTTTCTGCTTACAGTCTCCTTGGGTTGCACCGGGACCGTTTCCTGAAGGGTGTTTCATTGGGTTAGCTTTCTGGGTGGGACACTTGGACTCAAAGCGTTCATTTAGCACTACTGTACAAGTAAGCTGATTGGTAGGTGTGGTGCATGGGTCCAAATTGTTGTTGTTATTAAAATTATCTTTTGGGAAATCATGCTTTTCTGCTTCCCTACTGCTGATCTGGTTAAGCACAGCTGTGTCTGTAACCTCCTCTACAGCTTTGCAGTCTAACCCCTGAGTCCCTGATGTCAATGTCTCTAGCTTATCTGCCATTTCCCCAGACATGTCTTTCTTCAGCGTCATGGTGGAAGCCGAAATGCCCATTTTAATCGGTGTGCGCAATTTGGGATCGACTTTAGAAGCGTGAAGCACCAGGGATGATTTCTCCAGTGAGCTACAACCAGGTGATGCTTCCATGCCATCTCCACTGGCCTGGAGGATGAGCTTAGGTTCAACTGTTGGCGTTTCTACTTCTCTTTCTACGGTTTTCTCTACCGCTTTGTCCCCTGACTGCGGCTGTGTGATGGCAGTGACTTTATTGTTATCCCCTTCCCCCTTGTCCCCTGACTTCCCTTCAGAAGTATGCTCACCAATCTGAAAAAATTGGAGTCTTTCTTCAACAAAATCCCTCTTGCTCATGTCAATTGCACCACTGCGAGTCATCTCAAACATCTTCCCTTCATGAAATGGGAAGGGGTTGGGCTCGCTAGTTGGGGTACTTTCATCTGTCGGCGTCCTAGCTGGCGTCGTGTCTGGAGTGGTGGCTGGAGATCTGTCTTCCACTGCAAGGCCAAAAGGCTTGGCGTCATCGTCCCTGGTTTTGGATTCAAAGACTTCATCATCTCCATGGTTACTGGACCAAGGGTCAAAATCGAGGCTCTTGGTTGCTATAGTTTTAAAAGGGGTGGCAAACTCTTCATCTACTTTGTAACTGAAATACGTGTCAGGAAACACGGTCCTGTCAGGATGTCGGCCTTCCAAAGTGAAAAACTGCGCCCCTGACTTTTGTTCAGCCTTATCAACATTTTTTTCAGCAGCTGGACATTTTGATAAGGATTTTTTGTTTTCCTCAGAGCCGACTTTTTCCTCCTCCTCAATAATTTCCAGCTTACTTTGGCTAAAACTTCGATCGGTCTGTTTCGAGATGCCTTCAGTAACCCAGAGATCTTTTTTAGTTTCTACTGCTGGACATGCCTGCTTAGAATCACTCTCAGTCAGCCCATCGTCCTCATCTTGCAGATCATACCCATCAAGAGAGTCAATTTCGGTGGCATCTGTATCGTGGGAGAATTCTGCGGTGGTTGCTATCGAGCACTCGGTAACTGACTGGTCATTGTTCCCATTTGTTGCCACATCATTCTGGGGGGATTCAAGAGCCAAATCAAATTCACTGGGCTTTCCGATCTCCTTCATTTCAGATGATCTGCGTGTGGTGGTCTCCTTCTGGTTGTCTTCAACATCGTTCAGTTTAAACATGTATCTTTTAATTGGAACGGGCTGATACAAAGACTCGTCATCACTGGAGTCGCTTAGATCTTCTCCTGGCGGCACAGGAGAAGGGGGCTGAACGCGGATGACTGGTTCAGCCAGCTGACGTTTCTCCAGTTCATCCTGAAGGTTGACTTCTGTCATCTCCATGTCGCTCTCAGAGGAGGGACGTGGCTTTTCTGGTTCCGAATGGTCAGCATCTAATGGAGGAGGTGGTGGGAATTCAATGTAGGCCACTCGGTTTCCCTTCGGTCTTTTGTTAGATTCCCTGTCCAAATTATTGGGCAGCTCTTGCTCAGTAGGGGGCGACTGTTTTACAGAGGTGGATTTGGCTTCGGCCTCCTCCTCCGACTCCTCCGACACCTCAGGGATTGGGCTCGGCTTGCCAGGTATATAAGCAATGAGTGAATCAGGTGTTTTGGATGTAAACTCATAACTGACTTCCTCTGAGCTTGGTGTCTCTGGGGTCAGGGGGCTTTTCCCAGAACTGTCCATAAAGGACACCTGTTCTAAGGTGTCATCCTCTGGACTACCTTGGGGGGAGGGGAGTTGCTTCTGCTGCCTGGTGGTATAATATCCCCCTCTCGTCTCTTGCACTGTCTTACTTTCCTGACTTACAATTTTTTTAATAGTTCCTTGCTGCACCTCTCTTTCATACTGCCTCCCTACCTGAACAAAACTGACATAAACAGGTAGTGTCTTTATTTCCTTTGCTGCTTCCTCTGTTGCTAAAGGGGATGGTTTCACCTGATCAAATGTCTTTGCAGGAGACAGTTTTCCTGGGCTAACATCTAAGGAATCGGGTGTCTTACTGGGGGATGACTCTGCCTCCTCCTGAGGAGGACTTAACTGGAAGCAAGTGAGTTGCCTGGTGCTGGCTGGACTATATTCTACCCCTGTCTCTTGTTGAGCCACATTGAACTGTCCCTGTACTTTTTCCTTATCCATTCTGATATGGGCCACTTGAGTTGGCAGTTCGTGGCGTGCAGTTGGGGACTGTCCTTCAAGAACGCCACCTGCCCACATACTTTTCTCTCCTGTAACTCTTTCTGTAACATGGGGTGCCATCATTGCTTCTTTTTTCTTTGAAATCCTATCCCTCACTTCGCTGGGATAGTCCCCTTCTCTGACAAGGTATTCTCTATAAAGCACCTTTTTGGATGGAGACTTTACAGTCACTTCCTTCACCTCCTTAGAACCTGACCCATTTGTGGACACTTTCTGCTCATATTCAGTCACAGTGATCAGTTCACTAGATTTGGCCAGATCTTTAGGCTCAAGAGGGTCAATCTGGATTTCTTTGACTACATCTTGCACGAGCACATGGGAAAGTTTTTCTTTCTGGGCTTTATGGGAGGATGTCCCAGGGCTTTCCCATGTCCTATAAATCTTTTTGTCCCAGTGCCCCTTGTCTGGGACAGGCACAGCACTGGCACCATAGGCCAAGCCCTTCACTTTTGGCTCAGCAAAGGCAGAAGTGGTCTTGCTTGGTATTTCATCCTTGGCCTTGGGGACCTTTGGAGGAGATGCATCCTCAAAAACTTTGCCTTTGCCCCTGGGGCCATCTTGGAAGCAGCCAGCAGGAGGTTCCTTTTGCAATGCTAAATTCCCATCCACCAGGTCTATCTCTTTGGCCTGTTTTTCTCGGGAGTAAAACTGATAGACCGGGAGCTTGCTGTCCTGCAACTTTTTCACTGGGATTTTAGATGGTATATCCAGCCTTTTCTCCTCTGGAAGCATCTCCTTACTTTTGGACCCCAGGCTCTGTTCGAATTTTAGCCTAATGGAGCTGAGCTTGGATTGCTTCAGTTGGAACCCTGTTGGCAGAGCCTCTGGGATTTTGCTCTTCTGAGCTGCTGCTCCCTTGGGTTCCTTCAAGTCCTTGCTCGGCTGAGAGAGAATCTGCCTCTCTGGGCTGCTGGGCCAACTGGCTGCCTTCCTCTCCTCAGGTTTTGGCCAGCCCTTCCCATCCTGAGCACAGATTCCTCTTCCTCCTCCTGCCCAGTCGCTTTGGGACTCAGAAGCAGCCACCTTCTCCGGACTGCTGCTTGCTGATCTAAAGCCCACACCGGCCTCTCTCCCATTCTGTTTCTGCTGCTTCTTCGGGGATTGCAGCTCATCGTTCAGTTTCTCTGTCTTGTCCCGGAAGAACTGCGATACTTCAGTCAGCTTTTCTTCAGCCTCCTTAACCGTCCTGTCCACCCTGTCTTCATACATCAACTTTTCTCTACCTCTGTCTAATCTGTTCTCTGCAAAGCGCATCCACATAGCATGCTTTGGGCTACTAACATCTCCAGAATAATGCAACACTGTCACTTTCTCATAAGGATCATCTTTTGATATTTTACCCACACCATTTTCTGATATCTCTTTAGAGATTTTGGTGAGGATGTCTTGTGGGGGTGCTGGGGCTACTTTTTCTCTGGATCGTTTATCAGGCCCCTGAAAGTCTGAGCTAAGGGGGGGGGCATGGTCAGTTACTGACTCCTCGGTGTCTGAGTAAGACACATCTAGCTTTTCTGAGAGAAGCATTTTCTCAGCAAACCTGTAAGATTCCCCTCTTAGTTCTGACAACTCATCGTCATGGTACTCTACTGAGTGTTGACTCAAAAGCTTCAGGGTTTTGTACGAGTCATCAGACATAAGTTGGGCAGAACTAGGGCGACTGTCTTCTTCCTGGGAGACAGGAGTGTTTACTCTAGAAGATTCCAAATAAGAAGGTAAGGACTCTTCGGCTGTCAGTTCTTCTTCTTCGGGCTGACCTTGTTCATCCGAACAAGGAAGGGCCTCCTGCTTTTCCACATCCCCTTGTGACAAGTCTTTCTGATATACATACATTTCTTTCTCTGGATGCTTTTTGGTTTCTCTAATAATGACTTCAGTAGGCTCAGCCTGATTACCTTTTTCAATATGGACCTCTATTATACGCTCCAATTTGGGTTTCATTTTGTAGTCCTTCTCTGCAGGCTGGGGTGAAATTTCGGTGGATTTGCCAGCCTCCGGGGAGACCGTAGACTTATGCTCAAACAGACCTGCCAGCTCCTTGGAAGGGTCCCGTCCTGACTGAAAAGCTTTCATGATGTCGTGAACAGACATGGTTTCCTCGATTCTCTCTGAAGGACTCTGAGCGCATGGAGGTTTGTGGTAAACCATTCTGGTGGTGGTACTTATGTGGGTTTCTTCTTTTACACGGACACCTTTACCCAGGGCACACTCGTCTTCACTACTGGCCTTCACTTGAAAGGCGTTCACCTTCCCCTTGAGGGAGCCCACGTTGGGCCGAGGCTCCAGCTCCATAAAGGTGCTGACCACTTTCGGCGAGGGTGGCTCTTCCGCGTGAGGCTCAGAGGCCTCTCCCCCCGACGAGGGTTCATAGCTACGGATCACGTGCACCACTTCCGTTCTGGTCTCCGTGATCACGGGGGGGAGGGGCACCTCATGGAAAAGGGGCTTTGGCCCTGTACTTTCTGCACTCTGCGGGGCTGAAGGGGTCTTCTCGCTCCTGGTCTCAAAGCCGCTATCGGACAGAGGACTTTTATCTGGATCGTGCTGGGAAAAGTCATCGGGCGATTCCAGCACAGTGTCCGTTCCAAAAAGGGAATCGGCGATTTTACACAATTCTTTCTCAGAAGTGGAGGGCCTCACAGAGGCTGGCGGCATTTTAAGTTTATGTTCTTGTAGAGCAATGGCTGGTTTTAGAACCCTTTTCTGCCTCTCTTCCCCTTCCCTTCTCCCGTCGTCAAACTTGTACTTTAAACTCGCCAGGGAGCTACTGCCAATGTCATTCGTTAGGTAGTCAATGACTTTGCTCAAGTTGTAATCATTTTCGGAGACAGCCTTGGCTTTGATCTGCACCTTTTCTGGGATAGTCAGAGGAGGGATGATCATGCCCTGGCGTCTGGCTTCATCAATCTCACCTGCACTGAACTCTACCCATTCTTCCTCAGAGGAGTGTCCTTTATCATTCTGAGAGAGTTTGACTGAGGCTTTATTCTCTACACAGACATCTTTTTTCAGTATCTCACTAACTTTTACTAGGTCCTCTTTGACTTTCTCAACAAGTTTAAAAGGTTCTTCATCATCTATTCTACCCTCTTTGGTCAGTTCTGGCTGGAACGCCTTCTCCTCCATTACATCTGTCTGCAATATTGCTGTCATTCTCATTAGGTCCTCTTTCATCTCGGCCACATCTTTTAGTATCTCCTGACTAGAAGATAAAGATGAAGGTGTGGACAACTTAAGGGCAGAGGGTGCTAAGAACAAAGATGATTTGACGGGAGATGAGGCTCGGTTATAGGGAGTTTGTGTGCATGTCTCTGTAGTCAATGTTTTAAGAGGCGAGAGCAAGGCAGCTGCTGATTTGGCCAGGGAGGGTGTCTCGGGGAGCTTCTTTAGTGCTGGTTCTGACAAAACATTGACTACAGAATAGACTGGCACCGTGATAGTGGATGAGGTTACTGACGAGGTAGTTGCTGAGATTGACCCGAGAGATGTATAAAGCACCCCTGTAGAAGGAGCTCTGATTGACTGAAAAGCGGATGGAGTCGAAGACACGTGCGACCTGAGTGGAGAAAATGGCTTTGCAGGAGTCGTCGGTAACATTTTCTCAACTGTGTCAGTGGCTGCTTTAACGGCACAGCTTGCAGAAGCGGCTGCCGCCCCCATCTTCTCTTGAAAGGCAGCCGTGGCTTTGGACCCGCCGATTAAGCTGATGGGAGATGGGTATTTCAAAGGTGATATGGAGCCATTCACCATGGCCACCTCTGTGTGCCCAACCGTGTGTTTCACGGGGGATGTGGCCATTGTGACTTTAGAAGGTGACACAACATCAACTGCTGATTTAGCAGGAGACACCACCGATTTTAAAGGTGAAGACAAGAGAGGAGAAGCTGATGTGATGATGGACTTAAATGGCAGGCCTGAAGAATACATGTTAAAGTTAGATTTGGGAGAGGCCGGAGGCGTCATGGTAATGGATGACCTCTCTAAGAGAGACCCAGCTGTGGTCACAGGAGATGTCCGAATGGGGAACCCAGAAGCCGACACCAGCCCTTTCAAACCAGCAGCTTCCGTGGTGGTAGGAGCTCTGACAAAGGAACCGGGAGAGACTTGGACACTATAGGGAGGCTGGGAAACCATGGTTTTCATAGGCGAGATTGTCCGAAAGGATCTAATTGGAGAAGCTACATCACTAACAGATTTAACGGAAGATGTGGTGGAGGCTCCTAGAGTGGATTTGATCGGCGAAGCAGAGGAAACCGACCAGATGGACTTTAATGGGGAAGCAGTTGGTGTGTTAGAAGACGAGTTGGAGAGGGAAGTGAAGCCTGATTTGCTTTGTCCAGGCACAGTGATGGGTGCTGTGGTCCACGACTGATAGGGTCTTGCGGACAAGAATGGCTTGTAGGAATAGGTGGTGGGTAAGGATCTTGTAGCCGTGGCGCTCCGTTCAACTGTTTCTTAAATGGTTAAACCAAAATAATATAGAGATATATAAAACGTAAAAATCAACAAAAATGGTTGAAAAACAGAGAGACCAGAGAAGAAAATTGGTCAGTAAACGTCGTAATTATTACAAAAAAAGCAAATACAATTGTTCGTATGAATCAGAATGAAATAGGTAACAATCAAGGGCTAAACAGGAAGGGGGAAATAGGAATGAGCCGTGTAATTATGGATAATCAAAAAAGGGGAAATGGAAAAGACAACAGGAAATGAAAAATAGAAAAGCACAAGGCAACGGAATCTGCAGACAATGAAGAAAACAGAAAAGGCTAAAAAAAAAAAAAGTCCACGCTGGTCCAAAGTAACAGCCACAACCAAAACGTCTTCTCTCACTTCCTATTGACTTTCTGACGTGCTGAATTTGAAGTTTTAAATCTCTCAGTTCCATTTGCCTGTTAATTTATATATGTCTTTGCTGCCAGCAAGGGTCACAATTTCCTCAGGATTGTCTATTTTTAAGGGGCTTTAACAGTTTTGTTAAGTTCTTGTATAGGCTTGTGCTTGTGACTCTGAGCAACTCTGCTTGAGAAACACTCCCAAATCTTTCATGCAGAGCCTCGCTCCCACCCCGAAATCTCCCAAAGTGACAGGCAATTGATGTGCAAAGTGTGAAGCCAGGGGAATAAAGTTAGACCTCTCTCCCATGCACGCTTTGATTAATGCTTCAGGCTCACAAAGCCAATAAGAGCAAGAGCTTTTCTGACTCAAAAGATTAAAACAACAATGGGGAAAAAAATCCTCTGAATGTTCCAATTATTCATGCAATAGTCCTTTTGCTTGATAAAATGTTAAAAAAAAGCTTCACGTGGAATGACTTTAACAGGCATTTCTCATACAGAAAAAAAGAGTACAATTAATGGAAGAAACATGGCAAGCGAAGCAACCAAAATTTTTCACTTTTATTCATGCATGATTTATCGTGTCAAAACAAGCATGAGGAATAAAATGACATGTGCGGTGTGCTAGGCAGAATGCATCAACATTCAGAATTATTTCCACAGAAAATATTTTAAAAGAAGAGCCCACTTTTTCTACAAGGCTGAATGTCTTGGTACCTTTTGAGAAGAGTTTTTCAAAGCAAGGAATTCATTTAAAAGCAAATGACGTTATTTGTGAAAATGGTTTTCCTGGCAGTTCTACTGCTAATTTGAGCATGCCGATTTAATCTGATCCCGAGGACTGCTGGAATTATTAAAATGTATGACTTTTTTTTAAAAAAAACACCTTCCAAAGATAACTGAATTTATTCTTCTAAGATTGAACTGTCAACCTTAAGAATAGGAACTCTAGGAAAGGCTACAATCCTATCATTAGCCTTCAAAGTCCCTGTTCATAAGATACAAGTGATAATTTCCTAAATTGTTTGTTTGTTTGTTCGTTTATTCATCTCAATTTTGGCACTGCCCGACTCCAGAATGATGGTGCCGCCTCTGTAAAAAGAGGGTCAGCTTCAAATTAGGAAATTCTTAGCTACATTGATGCAGTTTTACAACCAGCTTCTTTCCTCCCTTCTAATAGAGATACTGGTGGGGTCTGGTAGATAAGAATGCTCATTGTTTAATTTCCTGTGTGTTGCTATGTTAAGGGAACTGGGGAAAAATGCAATGTGGTAGGTGACAGTCCAGGTCCAGCGGTTGTCACTCTGTGTTTGTGACGCCCGATGTTTTCTTACTACTGTAGCTAAAGTTGCCCAGTGCAGGAGTGCGAAAATGTAAACAAGTCTGTATGTTGAGCGTACAAACAAACTAAGTGCTATACAGTGAAAAGTGTAAGCTGAGAGGGCACCAGGTTTTAATCCAGAAGCTATGAGAAACAGCTACAAAAGTCAGAGACTGCCAACTGTTGACCACGGCTCATGTTACGTTATGCTGAGTATCTGGAAAGCTTTGAAGAGTTGAGCTTGCCCAGTGGAACTCTGAGACGTGAGCTAATCAAAAAGAAAAAATGACAATGGACCAAAAAAGGACCAGGGTGCTGCTAGCTTTGCTCTTCTGTGTGAGAGCTGACATTTTAAAGCCAACACTCCACTCACAGCAATAACTTCCACCCCCACCCCCAAAAGGCAACCATCTTGAAGAGCGTCACCATGGAATGCCTGGGCCACACAGGCTTTGAGGACAAGGGAGGACCATCGTCCTGTGCCGATCCCTGAAAGTACTAATTAATTTATGACACGCCGATATTAAAATGATAAAGGCATAATCTCCATGTCAGTGAAACAACCTTCTCATATTCTTTTGCTAAAATTGCTTTGATAATATTTCAAATCAACCTGGCTGTTTCCTTAAACCAAGGAAATATTTTTAGGCAAACAAGAAGCTGGTATTAACCTACTTACATCGTCGTATAAGGAATTTTTATTTTAAAATTATATGTAGTACAGTTGACCCTACAAAAGTCCATAGGTTGCACTTCTGTAACATTAACCGTACAGTAAATAAAGACATATAATTTTACATTAAAATTGCAACCTTTAATTCCATAGGTTGGAATTCTATGACTAACTCTGAAAATACTTTGGTCCAATCTATTAATGAAAAATCCAATTCCTATGTGGAGGCCTATAATACAAAACAGTCACAAGGAGACCCTGTTTTGTGCCTGTTAAAGTACCATTAGCTATACACCAGCAGCAAAAGGGAGATTTTTATCAGGAAATTCATGTCATTTGAGAGCAGAAGTGCTATGGACAGTTGCTTTTTCCTACAATAAGCTTAAGATGATGTAATATGTACCGTAGTTGGTCCCCAACTGAAACACCACAGAGTGCATCTTTGGATTAACTGTCAATTATGAGATATCACCATCTTGTCTCTGGAAAAGGAGACAGACCTGCTTCTTTGGCTAGGTAACCACAGAAAACCAATTCTCCACAAATGATTCATGTGCTCCACGGATATTTTCAGAAGAAGATGGTTGGTGTCCTTGTTTGAGTTTCTCAAGTTGTTTGTGCTCAAAAAGAGCACTTGCGTAATTGGAGGGCGTCGCTTACTAAATCACACCCCTTCCAATGACATAAAATGCAACGTTTATAGAAAAAATGTCTCTTTTAATGAAAAATTAGTTTACAATCTTAGTACATTAGGAAACTCACTCATGCCAGGCTCAGTCAGATAGCTGTAGCGCTTACGTAGAGCTAGGGACACAAAGTTCTGTCTGCGGTCGGTCTTCTCCGTCTGTAAGAAAATAATATTTCTTCTTGGAACATGGAAGAGACATCCCCATTGAAAGCAGATGCCCTTCTGTATTTCAATCACAGTCTTATTAGCAGAAAATTAAAACAAATAACAGAATAACAGAGTTGGTAGGGATCTTTGAGGTCTCCTAGTCAGTTCAATCAATTCCAACTTTGCGAGATCTTTTTTTTTCCTGAGAGAAGTTGAAATTGATTGATTGAACCTTTTTTTTTTGCACACGGCAGCGGAGGCCTAAAGCGAAAAAGTTTTATAAAACCCAGCTGAAGGCCTAGGGCTGGGGCGATGGCACGCGTGGCCACAGAGAGGGCTCTGCGTGCCACCTGTGGCACCCGTGCCATAAGTTCGCCACCACGGCCCTGTACCATTTCATTATCCTAGCCTTGTTTTAAACAGCAGTCAAGATAGGCAAAAAGATCTGCTTTAAAAAACAGGGAATATTCCCCTCATCCCATTCCCAGGCTTCAAAAGGCCTCAGGGGTCCAGTGGTGCCTAAAGAAAAAAAAATCTTGCACTTAAGAAAGTCTTAAAGAGCTTGAAAGGGATACGGTCTACCTACAGGATACACAGTCTGGTTTTATGTTTTCCTGGGCCCTGCAATTCAGAACAACCAACTTTCCATAGGATGAAGCCCCTTCTCTCACACCCCTGATTTCCACGTAGGTGTGTTTTGATCCAGTTTCAAAGCTTGAATTTTCAACATTTAAGCATGTGCTTAGAGAGCCTTTAAGAAATAGAAAAATGGAAGGACATTTCACCTTACAGAGGCGTCCAGTTTGTGCAAATTCTATTGGCGTGTGTTAAAAGTTCAACTTAAAATAAAATAAATTTCACCCTTCTCTTAAGTCAGCTTAAACCTTTCACATAACTTTCACATATGGCCCCTTTCTGTGGTAAGTAGAGGACCCCAGCTCCATTCTCCCTTTTGGGGGGCAAAAAAAAAGGATGAATGGGCACCCTCGGGGCTAACTGTGATTTCACCTAGTATGAGCTCATTTGGGGCATATACCCTGCCTCCTTCAGTCCCTCCTCACGGGGAGCAGAACAAACCCAGGCCCCCCTGGGCTAGCTCTGCTGCTGCCCCCATGTCCTACGTTCATGAGCATTTGACCCACAGTGAAACAGGAAGGAATAAAAATGTGGGGAAAAGCCGAACCCCAAAACTGGCCACCCATAGTGTCATTCCTAAACTGCGTAGATGCAATCTCCGAAGTCACATTTTGTTTAGCAGAACTGTACAAAGCGTTTGCCTTTGCAAAATGCCTTGATGTGAGTCAAGCGTCCTTCCTCCAAAGCAGGCATTAAGGTTTAGTACAGTGGTGTGTGAGTGCTTTCCCATGAGCACATGGTCCAAGTGCATCTACAGTTTTGTTTGCGTCAGGACTTGATCGCGGAGGCAACCTAAGAAAGCCTCTGAAGCGTCAGTGCTGAGTGTTCTAATGAATGTGACCCCCTTTGAAGAGGGACATTTTCCACACAATGGAAAGTGGCCTGGGATCTGGTGCATCCAAGACCAAATGCAGCCCCCTTGAAGACAATCACCTAGCAAGGATAATGGTTATATCACAATGTCCCCATGATATCAGCTCTTCCTTCACCGCTGCCCTGTGACACCACAGTTATAATTTCTGGCTACACATGAGAGCACCCACACACAAGATTACAGTTATACACTGAACAAACCAGGGCAGCTTTAACCGAGGTTAATCAAATACTTCTGCCAAAATCAATTTGCACGGAAAGCACATAAATGACAAAGTACGCCCACTTTAAGGTGAGTACAGAAAGGACAAATAAAAGGCACAGAAGGGGTTGGTTTTTATTTCAATATGCACAAAGGCAGGAATGAGGATTAGAAAACCAGCTTCTAGCGGTTTGTGTTCTGCATCCCTGTATACATTTCATACTTTTTACTTAGCAATAGTTAGAGGACTGTCTATAGAAGAAACAAAATGATTGGGGAATTTAAAGGATGTTTGTTTGAAACTGATAGAAAATAGTTATTTGATAGTTGGGAAGGTTACCAGAATGGTTGAACATCCCAAGTGGTGAGACTTGAAGGTGCTGAAATTGGTGATTTAAGTCCCATTGACTGTAAAGGCAGTATAAAGCCCATGTTTAACTCTACTCAAATTATTGAGATTTTTTAACACACTTGACTCAAGCTGATTCATGCTTTTTTTCATATAATGTCCCCTATCAAGGCAATATGAAACGGTTGGCACAACTATAAATCTCACTGAGACAACCTTCTTCTTCCTCCTCCTCCTCCACCTCCTCCACCACCTCCTCCTCCTCCTCCTCCTCCTCCTCCTCCTCCTCCTCCTCCTCCTCCTCCTCCTCCTCCTCCTCGTACTTTGCCAATAGCTGGCAGTTTTGCACCAAGAACCAAGGTCCTAACCAAGCATCTTCATTGTGGACCTTCCCACATGGGTTGTGACTAACAAGTCAGAACAGCTGCTAATTCAGGTAACTGTAATCCCAATTAATGTGGACGGCATCCAGTTTAGTTATTCACAAGTGCATTCTTGAGTGTTAACTCCTTGTGGCTCTAACACTGTAGAAGATTTCAGAGAGATGTTTGTATGTCTGTGCCGGTATAATACAGAAATTATATAAATTGCATATGGGAAGTTTGAAGAGGAAATTGGCTATCCATGATTTTAAATGAATAAAATGGTTTCTTGTTTATTGGAAGGAAAATGTGATATTTTCCTGGGGAAAATCAGATATTTAAGGTGAAACAGATTTAGCAAATCTGACTGTAGTTTGCATTTATTTATGTCTAAAGGTGGATCATGGGGGGTGGTGGTTTCCAAGCAGATCCCTCCCACTTCTGACCTGATTTTAAAGTTCTCAAGATATGTTTGTGTTCTGCCTCACAAACGCTGAAATAAGAGAATTTGGTTGGTCCTGGCTACCCACCATACTTTGGCCACCTAATGAGAAGGAAGGACTCACTGGAGAAGAGCCTAATGCTGGGAAAGATTGAGGGCAAGAGAAGAAGGGGACGACAGAGAAGGAGGTGGCTGGATGGAGTCACTGAAGCAGTAGGCGTGAGCTTAAATGGACTCCAGAAGATGGTAGAGGACATGAAGGCCTGGAGGAACGTTGTCCATGGGGTGGCGATGGGTCGGACACGACTTTGCAGCTAACAACAACAACGGCTACCCACAAGGAGCATTTAGCAGAGGGCAAGTCATAGGGAAGTACAGCCAGTGACTGTACCCTAGTAAGTGATATTTCCCTCCACAAATATTTGCAAAAAATGTGGCACAATTTTTTGCATGGAAGTCTGCCTAGGTAGGTTTCACTTTTCTTCTGCAAAGCTGTATTGTGAAACAGTCCATCAAGGAGGAGGAGGAGGAGGAGGAGGAAGGGGAAGCTGAATATGAAATCAGGAAGAAAAGCGCCTCGGTTGCTCTAAGCAGCATGTGGTGCATCATTTGATGTTGGCAATTTTTCCATTTCACAGGAAAGCATAAACATGCCTAGAGTTTGAGAATTCAGGGTCGAGAAACATGACCGCAGGGCGACAGAATTTTGAATATAAGCTCTTGATTACAACAAAGGTAAAATAAAAAGCGTTTTGTATTACCTCGTCATCTTGATCTGATTCTGTTTCCTTTTGGTCCCGAGATGAATTGCAGAGACAGGGAATATTACAACGGACAGCAGGGAAGAGAATATCAGGATGTGAAAAAGGGAGCACAACAATGCAAGCTAGTTCATAATAGACAAAGCAAACCAATGTCAACAACAACAACAACAACAACAAAGGTTAACAAACAAAACTCTACATCTAAATGCAAATCAGCACATGACATGACTAAAAAGCAGAAAGTCTAGGAACTCTTAAGCAGAAGCAGGATCTGTGAAGAAAATTCCCCAGCCTTAAAAACAAGCGTAACTGGGGATTTTAAAATGCTTCCTGCTGAAAGGGTGCAAAACGCTTCCCGAGTCCAAAATTTTTATGCTCAGAATTACTCACTGCAGGACATTTGGAACTTGAGATGTTTTCCACACATCTACTTTCTGCATGCAGGAAAACAGTTAAGACGTAGAAAGTCTGGCTTAATCTGAGTGCACGACAGTCATTCCTATTTGTAAAAGTAAAGGTAAAGGTTCCCCCGCACGTGCGTGCTAGTCGTTTCTGACTCTAGGGGCCGGTGCTCATCTCCGTTTCAAAGCCGAAGAGCCAGCGCTTGTCCGAGGACGTCTCTGTGGCCACGTGGCCGACATGACTAGACGCCAAAGGTGCACGGAACGCTGTTACCTTCCCACCGGAGTGGTCCTTATTTTTCTACTTGCATTTTTTACGTGCTTTCAAACTGCTAGGTTGGCAGAAGCTGGGACAAGTAATAGGCGCTCACTCTGCTACGCGGCACTCGGGATTCGACCTGCCAAACTGCCGACCTTCTGATCGACAAGCTCAGCGTCCCAACCCACTGAGCCACCGCGTCCTATTTGTAGCACGTGCTAACTCTGAATGCTGCTACTGGGGCTTTTAAGCTGCCACGTGTCTCCAGGGCTGTACCTTTTTGTGTGCTGGCAGAGTGATATTCAAGTTGCAAACGGCCGTCTGGGGCAAACCCTTGGTTGTCTTTGGCTCTTTGAGAAAGGATAAGCGGCCACAAGGCTCTTGGCTGGTGTCTCTGATCTACAAGTCAAGAAGACATCACAGGTTGGTTGGAAAGGAGGACTCTTATTTTGCATTTCCACTATCTTTCAGTTTGCCAATTTAACCGAAAGAAGAACCGTCCCAAGAATATTTTTGGAGAATAGAAGGGAGTTCCTTTGAACACATACTAAGACGGGATCCCCATCTATGCCCCTACAGTACACATTAGCTTTCCAGAGAGGTTGTGTTCTTGTCTTCCCACTCTAGGTTGCCAAAGTCCAAAGCTGGGACAGCAAACATGATCCCCCTCAGTTGTCCAAGCTTCATAAAAGCTGCAGGAGTTGGTCAAATTTTGGAAGCGTTTTTCTTTACGCCCCACTTTTCTTCCTAACAGGCTTACGTGGCTGTTGCCCTTTCAGAAACAAACTCCCATCATGAGTAATACTCCTTGGAATCAGAGATGGCAACTATTTCACACCACCAGGAATGGGCCAGGAAGGCCGCCTAAAAACTATCCATCTGGGGGCACCAGAAAAATCTTGGCCATTTCCAGACTCGACGTTTCCAGAGGTGATGAAGAGCACTTGGAAAGAAACTTCTGAACCCCAAACCAACAAACCAGATTGTGTCTCGATGCAGGGATGCACACAAAGAGCCTTCGACTAGGGAGCTAAGAGGAACTGCTGGAAAGCAACCTCAACCATCAGCGGGAAGCTCACCCCATGCCTTAATGGCCTGATTGTTTCTGCCACCCTCCCATCTTCCCTAAGAGGTCAGTGTGAAGCGAGTGATGGCAAATGGAGAGCGCCATTGCCAGAAATACTCCAAACCTCTCCTTCCAAAGAACAACAACAATAATAATAATAATAATAATAATAATAATAATAATAAGAAGAAGAAGAAGAAGAAGAAGAAGAAGAAGAAGAAGAGGAAGAAGAAGAAGAAGAAGAAGAAGAAGAAGAAGAAGAAGAAGAAGAAGAAGAAGAAGAAGAAGAAGAAGAAGAAGAAGAAGAAGAAGAAGAAGAAGAAGAAGAAGAAGAAGAAAAAGTTGGAAGGGACCTTGGAGGTCATCTAGTCCAACCCCCTGCTCAGGCAGGAAACCCTATACCATTTCAGGCAAATGGCTGTCCAGTCTCTTCTTAAAAACCTCCAGTGTTGGAGCATTCACCACCTCTGGAGGCAGGTTGTTCCACTGGTTAATTGTTCTCACTGTCAGGAAGTTTCTCCTTAGTTCTAGGTTCATGTCAGATCACAAGAGCTTTGTGCCCTGATCTTACGGCAGCCATGGCTTTTACCTTGATAGTAAATGGCAGTCTATTTTCTTTGAAAGCATAAAAATTAAATACAAGCTGCTGTCCTCCTTTGGTTAAAGGAGCTAGGTTTCCGTAACAATCCACATAAATGGGTTTTCCCTCCAAAACCTGTTGGAGAAAGAAAGAAAAAAACAACTGGATTAATGTCCAAAGAATTAAGATAAATAGGAAGTATCTCACTTTGCGAACTTATTCTTCCAGGCTCTTGTGAGGAAGGCTACATACTTTTGATGTACCTTTGATTTGAACTGAATTAAACCAAGGCTGATTTGCACAGGCTTCACATCACATTTGATACATTTTCAAATTATCATGAAGACCTTCTGTTAAACAATGAATACCTCGATATCTTTGCTTCTTGCAACTTCTTCAAAATTCTCCTGCTGCTCCAGCGTTTTGTCAACTTTATCATCAGTCATACAGAAGCAGCGCAAATTGGACTCCACAGCGTCATTTGTTTTGGCAAAAATGACGAACTTGGCCATGTAAGGGACACATATCAATTCCCTGTATAGCTGTGTGGCCAACCCAACCGTTTCAAGAACTTGATGGCAATCTGCTAACCAAAATCTAGAGAGGGGAAAGGGAAAGAGACCAGATGAGACAGAGAGATAGGGATAAACAGTTTGCTCATTTTCATACAACTAGTTCATAAGGACACGAACAAAATAAATATTCCATTGGAACACCCATCAAATGATGACTCTTCCTCATTATCTGTCTCAATTAGAATAATGTGTCCTGAATGTGTACCAAGAGCCCCACAGCTTTTCTTGGAATTTTAGTTTACTTCCAGATGTTTTTCCCCCAAACTGGAGGTGCACCAACTATACAGAGTCATGTTTCCTTTCTTTTTCTTATCACATGCGTTCACTTCAGTTGCACCTTGGTCCCTGGAAAGAAATCCAGATGATGCACATCTGGATTTCCCTCCAGAGACCAACCTGTGAACTTTGAGTCCTCCCAGCTCTCTTTTTGGTTGTTGCACAGGAAGCTTATTAAAATCAGAGCTGCAACCTTGGATGATGGCTTGCTTTTTAAGTGCTCTGTACACAGAGGAACAACAAATGGCAATATTTCCAACTACCTAATGGGTATTTATAAGTGATGGAGCTGTAGTTCATGAGAGCTGCTTGGGTGATTTAGGGCCATTCTCTACCTACCCCAGAGGGTTGTTGGTATGGGGGGAAAAATAGGAATAAGGAATACAATTGACAAGCCCTTTGAAGAAAACCAGTCAGAATTGTTGTTGTCATCCAGAATTGCATTTTGTGAAATGGGCAGCTATAAAAATGTGATTAGTGAATTTGATCTTTCTTCCCAGATGGGGATGAAGGAAATCTGCTTTTTGCTTTTTGTCCTACCTGGCTGAAACATTGGTTGTAAAGGAGACACAATCATCCACAAAAGTGAGGGGGGTGGTTCCTGTGATGTCTTCCCATTGCGCTGGTGAAGTGCCTCCTAAAGGAGAAAAAAAAAGACATGCATTTTTTTAAAGAAAGAATCTCAGCTTTGGCCCAGTCTGGAGTTGTGCTTCTGTCTGAGCCCTGGACTCCCGGTCTTTTGTTTCAGATGGAAGCCACTAAGGTTTCCCTCCCTGCCTGTGGAGGGTGAAAACAGACCTTGGCCTGGGAGAGAAAACACGTGAGTCTCTGTGAGGTGCCTCTTGGGAGGACTCAGCCCTAACCTTGAAATAAGGGTAGTTGACTAAGAAGATGCTAAGACAAATTAACAGTTGCTAAAAATGGTCTCTGGGTAACTTCCAAGAGCAGCACACAATAAGGACACCTAAAAAATCTGGAGACTTTTGTGCATAGATGATAGAAGAAAGATAGATAGATAGATAGATAGATAGATAGATAGATAGATAGATAGATAGATAGAGATAGATAGATAGATAGATAGATAGATAGATAGATAGATAGATAGATAGATAGACAGACGTACGTGACTGATGATACATAGGGATGGATGACTAGATAGATAGATAGATAGATAGATAGATAGATAGATAGATAGATAGATAGATAGATAGATAGATAGGTGATTTATGGATAGATGATGCACAGGGATGGATGGATGACTAGATAGATAAGATGATATGTGGGAACGGCCATTTTTTGGCCTCTCAACCTTCAGCTTTCCCAAACGTTTATCAGCCTCTACGTGAATTACAGTGATGAGCACACTCTCCAGGTTCACACAGGATGGCATGTGGGAGGTTTGGGAAACACTATGATAAAGCTTTCACATATATCTTTTAGTATCTTGTTTTTGTAATGATCTCATAGGCACCTGAGTAGTTCACTATGTATCCTATTTTTTGAGATTGATGGGGTTTATGTAATGTTGTATTTGGTATTCAGAAAGAGGAGGTGAATAAAAGTTCAGCGGGCAGTTGCTCAGGGGTTTTTTTGGTGAGACGAGGCTGCTTGGCTGGTTCAGAGCATCTCTATCGACCTGGGTCTGAATTCTTTTCTCTACTATGATAGAAGATAGATAGATAGATAGATAGATAGATAGATAGATAGATAGATAGATAGATAGATAGATGTGATTGATTGATTGATTGACTGATGATACATAGGGATGGATGGATGACTAGACATAGAGATAGATAGATAGATAGATAGATAGATAGATAGATAGATAGATAGATAGATAGATATGATTGATAGATGATACATAGGGATGGATGGATGACTAAGATGATAAACAGATGATAGATATTATTGATTGTTAGATGATACACAGGGATGGTTGGATGACTAGATAGATGATAGATAGATAGATAGATAGATAGATAGATAGATAGATAGATAGATAGATAGATATAGATAGATAGATAGATAGATAGATATAGAATGGAGAGAGAGAGATTCTGAGATTCTTTTACTCCAAAAATAAAAAAAATATTTTAAATACTGTTCAACAAAATGTTTAATCAGATTTCTGCTGAAAGGAAAAAATGTGTACCAAAGGTCAAAAGCTCCAGTCGGGAATTTTCAAAAGGAACACAGAAAATGTAGACTTTGTTCATTAAGAGTTCAGCAGACGTTCTTAAGAGTTTCTGTTTTCCTTCCAGCCGCCTCCCAGTGGAGACGAATGTGTTGGGTTGGCCTGAAATTCTAACCAAGCAAGCGTGGTGGAGCTGGGGAGAAGCAGCTTGAGGCACCCAAGACTAACCTGGGGTCACACAAGCATTGGAAGAAGCTGCCGGAGGGTTTGCAGTCATCCTAAGGAAAATGCATGAGCCCTGCTGGGTCTCACCTGTGATGCTACACAGCAGTCGAAGGCTGGGTGTGGTGTCGCCTTTGTACCCGTTGGTCACTCCTTCCCCTGAGGGTGGTGGCACTGGAATCGTCATTGTGATTGGCTTATGGAATTTCCTTCTTCTGGGTTCCACGGTGACAATGGGGCTGAAGGTGGCTTTGTTGCCAAGGATCTTCTTAACCATTTCATCCTGTACTGGTTGAGCCTATTATTAATTCCAGAAAGAGTTTTAAATGTCTACATGCATTGATTTCCAGAAAAAGTGAGTCGTCCTTTTTTTTTTCAAAATGAGAAGGCCGTGTCTTGTTCGGTTAAACTTACTAAACATATTCGTATAAGCTAAGCTCCAATCTCAGCAACTTAGTGACCATACAATATCCCTGAGCCACAATATGGGACTGGTTATCTGAGGATGGTTTTTGATAGTCATGACACCATCCAATAAATATATGGGCTTAATAACTCATTTAAATAAATACATCGATTTCTCCTGTCTGCTGTCACCTGCTCAAGTGTCTTGAACAAAGAACTTCTTGTGATCTAAGCAAGTTGCCCCCAAAGTCCTGAATCCTAAAGACCTAGTTACAATCCCACAAGGGACTATTTTTCCAGGATTCTACAATAAATTTTGGGGTCATCCCCCAGGTATGAGAAGTACACAATTCTTAATATCCTAAAAAAAAAATCCATACTGAGAAAACAATCAAACAGGAGATGCACATTGTTCACTGAAGTCTAGAATATGACAGTAGCTTTTCCAGATCCACGAAACATCATTCCAAGACCTCAAAAACAGCAGGCATTGTATCATTTCTGTAGGTGATGTGAAACTTCCCTGAATTCAGCTTTAAGGATAAACATTCATGACAGACATCAGTCCAATGAATGCAGATTAATGCCTAGCCCCTTTTTAAATTTACTTCTTCTAAATTAAATCAGTTTCACCACCAAATGGGGGAATCTAAAAGGAAACCTCTTTGTGGTGATAGAACAAAAATTTTCTATCCATGTGTTGACACAACAAAAATATATTGTTTCATTTCATCCTGAATAGAGTTGAGAGGCTAGATAAGACTCAAAAGGTTAACGAATGGACTTTAAAAGTTTCGAACCTGGCAGAAATGGCAAAAATCTCAGCATATTTGAAAGGCCATTAGCAACAAAGATATATTTTGGAATGGAGAAGAGGGATTGATTATATCCAGAATAAATATGGGACCAAAAAGTTTCATTTAGCATTTGAATGAGTATTAGATTTAGAAGATTTGTTATTATTAGGTCTCTCGTTTGTGGAGTTCCTCAGGGGTCGGTCCTCTCGCCTCTCCTGTTCAACATCTATATGAAACCGCTGGGTGAGATCATTCGTGGTTTTGGAGTTGGGTATCATCAGTACGCTGATGATACCCAGCTTTTCCTTTCGACCCCAAACCACCCCAGTGATGCCCTCAACGTGATGTCCCGTTGCCTGGAGGTGGTTCGGGTCTGGATGGGGAGGAACAGACTTCAACTCAACCCCGACAAGACTGAGTGGCTTTGCATACCTTCATCCCGGGTCTATTCGGATATTCCACCTCTTTCTATGGGGGGGTGAACTATTACCCCCCGTAGATAGGGCTCGCAACTTGGGAGTCCTCCTAGATTCACAGCTCACTTTGGAAGATCACATAGGGGCTGTGACTAGGGGGGCTTTCGCCCAGGTTCGCCTGGTGCGCCCCTATCTAAGCCGGGATGATCTATGCACGGTCACGCGCTCGTGACCTCTCGACTAGACTACTGCAACGCTCTCTACATGGGGCTGCCCTTGAGGACCACCCGGAGGCTCCAACTGGTACAGAATGCAGCCGCGAGAGTTGTGTTGGGAGTCTCCCGATACTCCCATGTTACACCTCTGCTCCGTGAGCTGCATTGGTTACCAGTTGTCTTCCGGGTGGGTTTTTATGTTTTTTATGTTTAAAATGTATCTGTAAAACTCTTTAATAAAAAAAAGACTCAAAAGTTTAATAAAATGTTAAGACGGACTTTTAGGGTTGAGAGGATTGAAGAACAGCTGTAGCCTCTCTCCATGGGAGGTCAAGGAAGACGTCCTGCCTTGTCTGCTCACCGGGATCCAGCCTGACTCCAAAGGATGTGCAGAAATGGGCCTGCTGTTCTGTTGAGCCCGAGTGGATCCAGCCAGGCCCTGATTTGGACCTTCTCCTCCTTGGGGTTTCTCAAGACAAGAAGCTCCCTTACCTGGAGGCCCACTCGAATTCTTTTTGTCAAGGCGCCTTCAGGGAACGCAGCTTGGACCCGAGGCAGAGTGGTGCTGCTTAGGATGCCTCCTTCTGGGCCAATCTGGTTGCTCTCTTGCTTAATTCGCGAAACCACCGCAAAATACTGAGGGAAGTCCTTGGTGACGATTCTGCAGATCCGTTTCTTCTCCAGCTCTTCCACGCTGTCCATCTCTTAAGAAAGGAAAAGGGTCAAGACTGACCTTCCCATCACCACTCACAGAGAATTGCCCCCAGAGGATCCCTTCACTCTGTCAGCCTCACACTCCAACCTCTCTGAATCAACTTTGAAGCATGCCGATTTCAGTTTTACAAGCACTTCTGTTTCTATTTCAAAGCATGGGATTAAGCCTTTTCTCAGAATGGGACTGCTTGAAGTTTGAGCCAGGCAAGAATGATACGACTCTGGAACCGATGTGCTAATTAATTTAGAGTGTACTTTTCTCTCCAAGCAAATTAACAATTTATAGTTAAAACTTAAAAAGTATATCCATATTCTTCAATAATAATAATAATACACCAGCACAAATTAAAAAGAAGGATTTACAGTTTAAAATCACTTTCTTTTGATTCCAAATCTCTGGACAAGCACATTCAATAGCAATACCCACCCAAATAAATCTTAAAATGGTTGAAAATGCACAAGCTTATTTAAAAAAAATCTGAGCCTTTTAATAACATTTGTGGTCTACCAGACTCTTTCTGGTTTCTGACTCTCCTCCTCCTGCAATATCTGCGGGATCAAGAGAGTCACATACATTCTGAATCCGCTCGATGTCTCGGTCCCTTTTAATACCCGTCTTGGCCAGTAGATGGTGTTTTACTCAGCAAAAACCATGTTGGCTTTAACATTAAAAAAAAAGGCAAAGCGAGGGGAATATTTAGCAGACAGCAAAGAAGCAGAGAGCTGGTGCATCTGAGAGCAGGTCTAATGCTTATTTAGCAATTTTTTTCATTTGAAGGGGGCCTTTCCCACACAGAGGACCCAGACATTCTTGGAGACTCTCCAAGCAGGAGCTCAAGAAATCCGCCTGGTGATTCGCCTGTCCCGAGATACGCTCGGCCTTGAGGGAGGAGATGTTGGTCTCTGCCCAGGATATCAACAACTGAGCCTCGGCCATCAGGGACCTGGAACGGGTACCCCCTTGGCGGTTTATGTGGGCTTTTGCCGCCACGTTGTCTGTGAGGACTAGCATGCGTTGACCCTCCACTGTGCAGCGGAAGTGGCGTAGAGCCAGGTGTATGGCCCTGAGCTCCATCCAATTTATGTTGTGCCGTAGATCCGACCGGGAAAACCGGCCCTGAGCCGTCTGAGATTGTAGGTGCGCTCCCCAGCCGAACAGGCTGGCGTCTGAAGTCAGGGTGAGCCTGACTCATAGGAGCACCTGGCCTGAAAAAAAGTCAGCCGTAGCTCAGAAGAACAGCCACGATCCAGGGATAAAACCAGAAGTGTTAGGGAACAATTGTGCCGCTTAATGAGCCCTATCCTGTTGAAGACAGAACAACCAAATAAACCAAATATCAACCAAATAAAGCAATCAGCATCCCGCTAACAAAAAGGCCAAACGTTGCAAACAGAAAAAATAAAAACAATAGGAAAAACGGTAAGCATAGATTGTGAGGGTCAAACGGTCATCCTTTGTTTCTGCTGGAAGAGAAATCTGTACGGAGAGATCTGCCCTACTTTCCCCGGTGGTCCCAAGGGGAAGGACTGTGCACATTTTTCATCCTCGCACCGCCTCCATTCTGGCCAGGGAGATATTTGCAAGGCGAGCGCGGTTACCTTCATTCATGCCATTCAGGATATCCGTGAGGTTTTCGTGCTTGCTGTCATACTGATGCTCTTTCCAGGTTTCCCCATTTTCACTCCGCAGCACGATCAGCTCTCGTTCTTTTCCCCGCATCGATCCAAAATGGGGGATTTCCACCACAACCGGGCTGCATCAAAGGAAGAGAAAAGCCATTGAGGCTGGATGGCTACCGACCGACCGGCAGTTATTTTTTCCACGGGTCAGAGACGAGCTCGGCAGGTCATCCGGTTGCAAGCAATTAACAACTGGCAAAGCCACAAAACCTCTCCCCGCTTGACCTGCAAGTGCGTTTGATTCACTCCGACGCCAAACTGGGGGGGGAAAGCAAACACGGGACTGCTGGCAAACGCCGATTCATATGAAAACAAGAAGTTACAGAAAGACACACAAGCAAATGAAAAGAAATTTTTGGAAGCTGCTTACGCAGTAAGAGGTCATAATCGGGAGGTGTGATCTGGCCAGAAAGATCTGCTGTGACAACGCCAGTTTCAAGGAAAGCACCTGAGCTGCTCTACATCATGCGATGGATGTTAATGTGACAATATTTTTTTTCTGCATTCATAATTTCTTCTGCTTTGGGCAAGCGTGAAAAGAAAAACATGGTGCACAGAACCCAAATGACTGGGGATCTTATCCAGTACCTGCCTGGCCTCCTCCTGAGACTGTCCCAGCTCTTCTTGGCCACGGATGTTGCTGGAACCACAGAGGCTGCCATTTTGCTTAGTAACTCATTTGGCTTTATCTCTTGTGGAGCACCGTGTAGGTGGATGCGCATGAGACAGAAAACTAGACAGATGGATGTCTTTGACTATGCAAACAGAGAGAGGGCTGATCCTGCCCTTATCCAAAATGCAAAACTTACTCAGGGTTAGCATGTGTGTGTGTGTGTGTGTGTGTGTGTGTGTGAGAGAGAGAGAGAGAGAGAGAGAGAGAGAGAGAGAGAGAGAGAGAAGGGGAAGGGTGGGAGAGAGAAGGAGGGAGAAAGAGAGAGAGATGGATAGAGGGAGAAAGAGAGGTACAGAAAAAGAGAAAGAGAGAGGGAGAGGGAGAAGGAGAGGGAGAGGGAGAGAGAAGAAAGAGAGGGAAAGGGAGAGTGGGAGAGGAGAGAGATAGCGAGAAGGAGAGAGAGAAGGAGGGATATGGAGCAGAAAGAAAGATAGGGAAAGGGAGATGGGAGAGAGAGGGAGGGAGGGAGATGTACAGAGAAAGAGAGGGGGTGGAAGGGAGAGGGAGAAAGAAAAAGAGGGAGAGAGAAAAAGGGAGAAGAGAGAGAGGGAGGAGAGAGACAGTGGGAAAGAGGGAAAGAGAAAGGGAGAGACAGAGAAAGAGGGAGAGAGGGAGGAGGAGAGAGAGGGAGTGATATGGAGGGAGAAGAGAGGGAAAGGAAAAGAGGGAGGGAGATGGGGAGAGAAAGAGAGAGAGGGAGGGAGAGAGAGGGGGGTGGGAGAGGGAGAGAAAGAAAGAGAGGGAGACAGAGAAAGAGGGAGGGAGAGGGTGAGGGAGAAGGAGAGAGGGAGAAAGAGAGAGCGGGAGAGGGAGGAGAGAGGGAGAGACAGAGGGAGGGAGAAGAAAGGGAGGGAAAGAGAGAGGGAGGGAGAGACGGAGAGAGGGAGAGGGAGAGGGAGGGAGAAGAATGAGAGGGAGAGAGGGAGAGGGCGAAAGAGGGAGAGAGGAGAAAGGGAGGGACAGAGGGAGAGGGAGGGAGATGGGGAGAAAGAGATGCTTTTCACTCTGTGCCTCAAAATTCTCTGCAAAGAGGGATGACACAAAGAAGGATGACAAAGAGGGCTCTCTTTTCTGCCCAGCCTAGGAACCGCACTGAAGGGAAACAGGCAGAGGCTGTGCGAGTCTCAAGAAGGCGGTTTGGTGTTGCAGCCCATGGATTTCTCACTTTGCTGAGAAAGAAGCCCTCCCTGCCAAACAGCGTCTCAAAGAAGAGCCACGTTGCAGACATGCGACTCTTTTTTTTCTCGGATGGAGAGCAGAGCTGTCTCAGCAAAAGGCTGGAGATGAAATCAGACAATGGAATGATGGCAACTAAAAAGGCTGAAGATGCCATGGGATGCCGAAGTCCTACAGACTTCCAGGAGACTCATTCCATAATAACCACCATCCTGGATCGGGCTATCGGGGACTGATCCCCAGTTTTTGGATCCTGTTTTCCTCCCATCCCTTTTATTCATTTGTTTATTTTTATTTATCTATTTAAATTTGCTGGCGACTCTCTCTCTCCCCCACAAGGCGACTCTCCTTTACGCAATCTCCTGCTGGTCTTGTAGAAAAGATGAGGCTTGGACATGGTTGACAAGGGGGAAATGAACAAGCTGCTTCTTGGAGATGTTTTCCAACCTCCAAAGCTATTTTACAACCCTGAGATTTATTTATTCAACACATTTATAAAGTAAAGGTAAAGGTTCCCCCGCACATGCGTGCTAGTCGTTTCCAACTCTAGGGGGCCGGTGCTCATCTCCGTTTCAAAGCCGAAGAGCCAGCGCTTGTCCGAGGACGTCTCCGTGGTCATGTGGCTGGCATGACTAGACGCCAAAGGCACACGGAACACTGTTACCTTCCCACCGTAGTGGTCCCTATTTTTCTACTTGCATTTTTACATGCTTTCGAACTGCTAGGTTGGCAGAAGCTGGGACGAGTAACAGGCGCTCACTCTGTTACGCAGCACTCGGGATTCGACCCGCCAAACTGCTGACCTTCTGATCCACAAGCTCAGCGTCCTAACCCTCTGAGCCACTGCGTCCCTTTAACACATTTGTATGGGCGCCCAACTCACACATGGTGACTCCAGAGGGCTTACACCATTAAAATTCTTCAATATATATATGTTTTCTAAGACCAGTCCTGGCTCAAGATGAACTCTTGGACAATTAGAATTAAATTTTGGGGCTGGACCAGCCACAAGGGGTGGGCCAGTTTCTGGTTTCCCTTGTGGGGCCATCTTCCAATAGACCACAATAGGCCAAGGAGAAACTCTGGCCAAGAGCTGATGGCTGTAGCAGAGCAGCTCTTTTCTTGGGATGGGGTGTCTGCAGGACATGATCAGAAAAGTCAAGATGGGGGGGCACCATGCTGTCATCAAAGCTGCCGCTACCACAACATGTCTGCTCTCTTCTGTTTTTTGACCATACACTGAGGACACCCCTGTCTGCCAGTGTTGTAACTTACCCTGCCCAAGTTAGTCCCAGCGATCAGCTGCGTACAACCCACCCCTCTGGCTCTTTCCCCAAGTATCAAAAAGCAGGTGATTTGCGGAGTCACACAACACAACAATCCTGCGTAGCTGTACGCATGCCCTGCGTTAGTTAAATCCTGTCCTTCTTTTCCAACCCCCTCTAAGTAACAGACATCACAACTCTTGAGTCTTCCACCCAGAATTGCAAACGCCAGCGTGGAAACTAAGCAGAGGGGCCCTCTTCATTCTCTATATGAAAAATTTAATCACAGAAAGGTAAGCCTTTATGGATTGTGCAGCTTTAATATTGTTCAGCAATTTCCTACAGAGCTTTATCGGTGGGAAACAATCGCAACTCATCGTATTTTACCACCACAGAGCATCTGTCCATGCTGAGAAAAGGCAGCGAACACTCAATAAATAAGCAGGATGGGACACAGATTTTCTTCTGCACTTCCAGCTGTGGTGTTAGGAACAACAGCATTTTGAAGAGGGACAGTTAGGACATCCTGCACTTAATTTATGCTCTTTTACCCCACCAATTTTATTATTTACATGCTTTAAGGCCACGAGATGGAAAGCTTTCTAACTCCACTTAAATTGTTCCTTTTCTTATTTTTTTTCTTTCCAAAACACAGATTGTTATCCAAATTATGTGATTGGAAGAAAACAGCAACATCTCCAAGGGCTGTTGCATTTGGTAACCTTACTTAAACTCGGTGCTCCCCGTGTACAAAATACCGAAACACACCAACAACTACTTTCTTGAATGCAATCTTGGTTGGCTAATGTCTCCTGGATAAAGCTCACACAGTTATGTCCATGAATAGAAGCAAAACTCACAGGGAAGGTAGAACAGGGGCTCAATAGAAGACTTGGAATAGCAGGGTAGATTAAGTTCCACCACTGTGGAATACCAGCTGTCAGTATATTTAAGGAGTTCAACGATTCTAAATATGAATTCTTTTCAGATTACTGTAAACGGGCAGCGTCCCTGTGTGTGAATACTAAATATAAATGCGTGTAAATTAAGAGACACACACATACAGAAGTATTAATTCTATATACATTAATTATAAACGTTTAAAAGAGAGTGTGGGTATAGATAGGCAACTAGATATGGAAGAGCTAGATTGGAGACAGCGAGGAATTTAATATATGGAACAGGAGCTCCTTCTTTGCTGATAAGATTAGTCAACCTACCACTCCTCAACCTTTCAAGGACTCATCCAAGTTTCCCCAGGCAACTTAAATATCTACGTAATTATTATTGTTTTTTTAGTTTTAATTGGGGAACAGGGGGTTGGTAGCCTTAAGTATTGTTCAAACCCAGCCCATTTCATTGGGTTCTGCTTCCATGTGCAGCCTGCAACGCATGCACAAACCCAAACCATGAAGAGCATCTTCCCAACTGGGTCTTCTCCAGAGATTTTGACTATGGTGTCCTGAGAGATCTTGGCAAGGAGGGGGCTTCCCCCAGGGAACAAGGAGACAAAGAAGCTTGGAGTCTTCGGTATGGTGGAAAAGGGCGAAGGCAGACCCCACCCACCAGTTTGCTGGGTATATATCTAACGGCCTTGCAGATAAGTGCTTTAGCCTGGCAAGACTCGGCCTATTGATGAGCAACAGTGAAGAAACTGCTCAAAATGTCTTTGCTTTGAATCAGAGTCATTCTTGGTTCCTTTGGCCTGACCCCCATCTTAGATCTGAATTGGGCCACCCTTGTATTATAAATATTGCTTGCTGAAAATGACCCAATTTTGCCCATCTTCTTCCTCCACAAACTGACCTCAAAGCCTCATCAAGAATTCTATCAGCAAGAGTAAAACAAACACATGTTTTGGGTGGATCTTTCTTTCTTTTTTAAAAAAAATGCAGCTGAGACCGTAAGAAAAAGCTATTCTAAAAAAAAATTAAGAAAAAGCACAGAACTTATGAAAGCAGAAATGCTTGCCGTGAATTCCACATGCTCAAAGCACAAGATCAGCTGGACAGGAGCAGTGTTACCACTATCATCAAGCCACTATGGATTCACTGCTGCCTGTGATATTTAAACCAATGGGAAGCTTTTGCTGCAACTGTTGTAGGGAACGTAAAAGAGATGGGCATGATCAAAACACAGAACCAGAAAAGAAAAGAAAAGAAAAATAAAAAGCAAGTCAAAACCGAAAACGAGAAAAGAACTGCAGACATTTGATATCTTTGCTTAGAAAGAGCCTACCCAGTGAATTTGGTCCCTTGAGGCCCAAGCTGCAGGATTCGGCTAACCAGGCTCTCGCCCTCATTTAAAGGGGGAGGATTGGTGGGAAGATGCAGTTTACTAGTGGCATCCATGCCGCAGGAAGAAAAACAAGAGGGGAAATTAGGAGCCAGAGGTTATCAGGATAGGACCTTTCCACCATTGAAAGGTAACTGTGGATGGACTGACATCAACAGTATGCTTCTTTGCAGGTTAATTCTTCTCCTACTCTTGGTGAGCAACAGCCAAGGAAGAAGGAAAGGTGGAACAGAGTGTTTCTTTAGAGAGACGGGGGTGGAGGGGGGGGCTTGGGGGCATGGACTGCTCTGCACATGAGTGGGTAGTACTACCAAGGCTGATTTGACCCCATGAGAGGGGGGGGCGGTCTCTGCGGAATGACCTCCTTTCCGCCTTCCGTCCCATCCCACCTGTCGCAAGGGGAGCTGCCTCTGGACTCTATGGGGAGTTGGCCTCTGGTGAAGCAGCACACGTCACAAACAAATCAACGAAGACTCGGAGGGTGACCACAGTAGGAAAGACAAGGATCCAACCGATTAAGGAGGAGAAGCAACTCAAGCGATCGGCCCAGAGGGCCACTTACCCCAGGAACTGTGCCCCCGAAGGCCCCATCTCAATCAGCCGGCTGGCTAAGCCTTCTCCTTCAACCATGGGTGGGGGGCTGGCCAGCTTGGCTCTCTTCACCAAGCGGCAGGTGATGCGGGTGGGAGCCGTGCACTTGCGTGGCGGAATGATGATCCTCATGCCATGGTGGCGGCTGCCGCGCATGGAGCCTCCCCGGGCATCCACCATAAAGCTGACCAGAAAACTGGAAGAGGAATGGGCAGCGTCAGGAGAAGCTGGCATGGAGCAAAAGATCTCTTTAACACCAACTTGATGCACTGAGAAGGAAATGCTCTCTTGAGAACAGCCAGCACTTGATTGGCACCATTTGGGTGCAGGTCTACTCAGAAGGAGGTGACACGGAGACCACCTCTCTGCTCCCTGGAGCAGCCAAGACCAAGGCGGCTGAATTTGGATAGAACTGCAGGGAGCTGGGTGGCTTTTGGGCAGCTGATTTCTCAGCAGAGGGTACAAATAATTCTTTGCACGAGAGATTATTTGGAGGAGAAACAGTTCCCCCCCTTATTTTGATCACATGATTGCACGACACCATGGCTAAGGATTGCACAGCCCTTCCTATAATGAAAATATAAGTGTATGACTCATGCCCTATCAGCACGAGCCATTAATCATTTAACAATTCTTTACATTCTATTTCTTCAGAAACTATCAGAGCGACGTGCATACATGACACCTTTTCCCTTAAAAATAAAAAAATAAATAAAAAAATAGGCTTTGGTCCAAAAAACCCCTGTCTCCTTTCTTTTTTCCCTTAAAATCTCTCATCTTCAACCTGAACTTTGTGTACTACTGCACTTCCTCGTAGTTGGTTTCTTAAAGAAAGCAGCTCACTTCGACCCCATTGTCATCCCATGGGGGATGTTCCAGCTTCCTTTTGAACAATTCTTCCAATTCTGCTGAGCTTAGAGGACAAAAATAAGACCTCCTTGAGTCAAGCATAGATCCTGGTGACTTTGTGGACATCCAGGTGGACTTCCTTAGTGATAAACAACACTTAGGGAAGGAGTTTGCCATCTTCAAGACTGACTGTCACTTTCCCAGGCTAGCCTGCAGTTCCTCCAGGATTTCCTGGTGTCTGTCCTCCAGATCTTATTCTAGTCCAGGGGTCTTCAAACTTGGCCCTTTTATGACTTGTGGACTTCAACCTCCAGAATTCCTCAGCCAGCCATGCTGGCTGAGGAATTCTGGGAGTTGAAGTCCACAAGTCATAAAAGGGCCAAGTTTGAAGACCCCTGTTCTAGTCCAGCCTGAAGATCAGGCAGGTTGGTGGACCAATGAGCCAGACCGGACAGGGCAGTGGAGCTGAGAATGAGTTTTTCTCAAACTTGATCTGGCAGATGCTCCAAGACCATGTTTATAGCCTTGTGTGTTCCCTTCACACCTCTCAAACGGTGGTATGGGACACAATCAGAAGCTCATTTGCTATGAGGTCCATTTAACCCTCAGTCTCTGCTGGAATTAAATACCATTTATTCAAACAGGTCAAGAGAGCAAGGGCAGACCACTTCCGTGTGGTTCTTCAGAAAGCAACACGGACATGTCTAGTTTCCACAGTCCATTTGCCCTTAGAGCTGCCTTTACAAAATAATTGCAGCTTTTGGTTTATTAGTGGTAGGCAAATGAAAAATAATGTGAGGCATATAGTTGATGTGTTAGAGTTTTTGGAAAGGAACAACCAGATCCCTGCGGCGCTAATTTTTTTAGATGCTGAAAAAGCTTTTGATCAATTGAATTGGCAATTTTTGATGAAAGTTTTAGATAAAATGAATTTTGGGGATAAAGTTTTGCAACCAATTAGGGCATTATATCAAAAACAAACTGCCCGAATAATAGTTAACAATAGTTTGACTGAAGCTTGTAATATTGAGAAGGGCACAAGGCAAGGGTGTCCGTTATCGCCTTTGTTATTTGTGCTAACATTGGAGATATTATTGATAAAAATACGGAATTCGGAAAGAATTAAGGGTATACAAATTAGAGATCAGGATTATAGATTGAGGGCGTTCGCAGATGATCTGGTTGTTACGGTGACCCAGCCGGAGAACTCTGTCGTGGACCTGATGGAGATAATAATGCAATATGGCAAGGTTTCTGGATTTAAAGTTAATGTACAAAAAACTAAAATTCTGGCCAAAAATATGACAGCATCGCAAAAGGCCCTTTTAGAAGGATTAACTGGATTTGAGATTGTTAAAAGGGTCAAATATTTGGGGGTGTTTTTGTCACCCTCTAATACAAAGTTATATAAAAATAACTATGAAAGATTATGGGGAAAAATTCAAAAAGAAATGGAGAGCTGGGAAAAATTGCAACTGTCTTTGTTGGGGCGAATCGCAGCAGTGAAAATGAATGTCCTGCCTAAATTTTTATTCTTATTTCAAATGGTACCGGTTCTTAAGAAAGATTCTAATCTGGAGGAATGGCAGCGAGGTATCAATAAATTTGTTTGGGCAGGGAAAAGGCCACGAGTTAAACTTAAGATTATACAGGATACTCGTGAAAGAGGTGGTCTTAAAATGCCCAATCTTAAATTATATTATGAAGCTGCTGCGTTAGCAGGAATAAGTGATTGGATTAATTTGACACAAGAGAGATTATTAAATCTTGAGGGCCACGACTTGTTGTTTGGCTGGCATGCATATTTGTTGTATGATAAGAAGGTAGATAATGTGTTTAAAGTGCATATTTTAAGACAGGCATTGTTGAGAGTTTGGAAGAAGTATAGACATAAGTTAGACTGTAAGATACCATTGTGGGCAATCCCAAAACATGCAATAGAAAATATAAATGTTGGTTTTAAGCATGATGTGACTACGTATAAGGAGATTTTAAGTCTGGAAAGAAATGTCTGGTGTCTGAAACCGTACAGCCTCTTGCGAGATGAGAAGATTATTCAAACTTGGTTTCAATATATCCAGCTACGGGCCAGGTGGAAAGAAGATCAGAAAACTGGTTTTACATTGACTGATGAAAATCTGATAAAGCAAATTAGAAATCAGGGTCCAGCACATATCAAACGGATATATCTTGCATTGATAGAAATTGACTCAGAAACAGAACTTGTTAAAGATTGTATGATAAAATGGGCCCAAAATATCCAAGAAGTTATTACAATGGACACATGGGAAAAGATTTGGGTGAGGAATGTAAAATTTACACAAGCTCAAAATTTAAGAGAGAACTTTTATAAAATGTTTTATAGATGGCATTTAGATCCTAAAAAGCTTGCAAGTATGTATCCGAATTATCAGCCCAAATGCTGGAGGTGCGGTGACGAAGATGCAACATATTTTCACATATGGTGGACTTGTAAAAAGGTTAAGGCTTTTTGGATAAAAATTTGGTGGAATATGCAGAAGATCTTCAAGCAAAAGATAAAGTTTTGTCCGCAATTCTTTTTGCTGGGTATAATTACAGAAGCTACTGTTGTGGACACTAAGTTGATGTTGAATTTAATTACAGCAGCAAGACTTTTAATAGGTCAGTATTGGAAGAAGGAGGAATTGCCGACTATAGAGGAATGGACTTTAAAGGTTTCTGACCTGGCAGAAATGGCAAAAATCTCGGCTTATTTGAAAGATCATTCGCAAGAACGCTATATTATGGAGTGGAAAAAATGGATTGAATATATCCAGAAGAAATATGGGACTAAAAAGTTTCATTTAGCATTTGAATAAGTCTTCCTTTCTATTTTCTTTTTTTTCTATATGAAATATTAGTATTGTTTGTAGTTATCTTATATGAGCTAGAGAGTGATAGATTTAAGAACTTATTGTTGGTAGCATATGGATGTTTATGATTGTTTTTTGTTTTTATACCCTGTACTTAGCTCTGGGAAGTCAGGGGGGGGGAGAGGGGGGAGGGGTAGGGAGGGATAGGTAGGGGAGGGGGAGGGGGGATTGTTAAAGATAAAATGTATTTTAAAACTTTTCAATAAAAAAAATAATAATTGCAGCTTTCATTTTGCCTACTTCAAAGAATATTTTAAACTGCTCTGGGTTAGTTTGCTTGTTTCTTGCTTAACTTGCTTTGCACGTTATTCTAAAGCAGCTTTTTCTTTTTAATTAGCTATCCTTTCCACATTTCCAGGCCTAAAAATCTCAATGTGATTAAAGATTTAAAAAAGCTGCTTCCTTCAAATTCTTTATTTTTTTTTAAAAAAAATAAGACTTTGGATTGACATTGATTTTATAGAGATGGAAGCATGCCAAAAAACCAAAAATCACTCTAAAATCTGGTGCATCTTCTGCCCAGGAATACATTGCCAATTTGTTGCATGTGTGTTAATTTTTGCCCTGAGGCTCCAACCTGGTCACCCTCCCCTATGCCGGGAAAGTGATTTCTTTATTTCTTTAAAAGATTTAGATGGCTGCCATCCTAAGCGACTCTGGACAGCTCAGAACTTCTCAGAACAGCTCATGGGGAATCCACCCCAGGACGTGCAGCGCATCAGAAGGTTGTCTCAAAGAGAATTGTCTTCCCTTTCCAAACTTTGACATGTCCCAAGAACTCAGCTTATTTTTAAATGGTTCCCTTTTGGCTTGTTTAGTCTAATCAACAAAACTCCCAAGTTTGCAAGGCCTGAAGGTTTTCTGAGTGAGTTTGCTAAACAATTCTTTCTGACCATTTGCTTAAACAACACGGTTGATGCTAGAATATGGACATGGTTAAGAGCCAATCCTGGCTTGATTTGTCAAGCTCAACAAGTACCTGTAATGTAAGACCATGGCCCTCTAGCTAGAAAGACTACCGAAGCAAGCTGCAGTTTGATTGTTGATTATTTTAGAATAGTTTCTTTCTTGTGAAACCTCTTTCATAGATCCTCACTGGCAAATCCCACCAGATAACAGACTTTAGCAATTCCTCTAGTATTTGTGATCAAAATGCCCATAACCCCGCCATCAACTAACTTGTCTATCAGTCCTCCTAGACACCAGACAATGATTTTCTTCATGCAGTTTATATAAATGACATTAAGAGTTAGTGACCATCTAAGTCAAGGGTCTTCAAACTTGGCCCTTTTATGACTTGTGGACTTCAAATCCCAGAATTCCTCAGCCAGGCACACTGGCTGAGGAGTTCTGGGAGTTGAAGTCCACAAGTCATAAAAGGGCCAAGTTTGAAGACCCTTGATCTAAGTCATTATCAGACCAAAGGTATGAGTTACAGAACAATTTCTAAAGCACAATACTAAAGACAACAAGTAGACAAAAGGGGGAAGTCTACAGCAGAAGGCGGAAAGACTGGAGACGCACTACAACATCTACAAACATTGCAACTGGAGAGGAAAAATAAAATAAACACACAGAGAGGCAAAATGAGAAGTCACAGACAGCATCATCACCTTGAATCATACTGTGGGAGTGGAGAGGAATAGCTGCAAAATAATTTAGAAAGCAAATTGGGGAAAAATTAATATGAGATTATTAGAAGCAAGCAACAAAAATGTTGATCATAAACAAAGGCAATATAACAAAAGCAAAGCATTTCAATTTGGTCATAGGTGGTGGAGAGAGATGGGCGATAGCGATATGCATTTTGCTGAAATTAAAACCTTTGCTCAAAAACTGGTTGGAGATGTGGATCCATACTCTGCTATGGGACAGGGAAAAATTAAGGACTATTTTGCACTGGAACCTGGATTGTGTTAAGGGATTATGCAACACCGATAGCAAATGATGTTCAGTTGATTTGAGCAAGTATTTTAAATGTTTGAGAACACGTTATCTGAAACAATGCCACACTGTGAGGGCATATGTTTAGCTTGATTCTGGCTTAGTTTGTTGCTTGATCCCGGCTCCTACTGGTTGAAGCTCCCAATTGATGGCTTACTGGGCTTGCACATGTCTAGGAGAAAATATAGCGCAAATGTTCAGGATAAACTGCATTTGCAGCAAAGCACTGAGATCCTATCCTTTCCATCCATCAGCACTGATGCTCTCTGCTCCTGTGTATCTTGGACCCAGTGCAGAGATTGGAAGCATTTGCTGCCAGTTTCAATTAGTCACACCTTAGGGTTTCATCTGAATCCTAAAGCATGGTTAGCCTTAAAAGGCATTGTGGAAAAATCCAATAAACTTCCAATTAACTGGAAAAGAAATAATTCGGTAGTGGATGACCAAGAAGTTTGAAGGACTATAGAAAGTGTTTGGCTTAAATCTCACAAGGCCAGAGACAGAAAAAGAAACAAGTGGCCCCAAGCCTCAAATGTTGACTGTTTGGATGCCTGGATACTAGGAGTTTCCAATTTCTAGAGAAAAAATAGTGAAGGTCTAATAGTGCAAGACCACTAAGGATTGACTTTTACCTGTGTGAGAAAACTAAGGGATCTCAGATATAGGAGTTATACTGTATGGTTTAACGGACATGCTTGAGGGGGAAGGCGAGTGCATGCTTGATAGACAGCAAACCTGGGGTCTGAGAGCCATCTGGAGAGACCCCACCCCAAAGGCCCCTTTTATCAGAACTCTTCAGAGTTTCCCTCTGATGTGACCAAGAAGTATTTTCCCAGCTGGTCTTTGGCATTTGATATACGGGTTTTAACAGCTGGTATTGGGACAATAAGGGACGCGGTGGCTCAGTGGGTTAGGACGCTGAGCTTGTCGATCAGAAGGTCAGCAGTTTGGCGGGTCGAATCCCGAGTGCCGCGTAGCAGAGTGACCGCCTGTTACTCGTCCCATCTTCTGCCAACCTAGCAGTTCGAAAGCACGTAAAAATGCAAGTAAAAAAATAGGGACCACTCCGGTGGGAAGGTAACAGCGTTCCGTGCGCCTTTGGTGTCTAGTCATGCCGGCCACATGACCACGGAGATGTCCTCAGACAAGCGCTGGCTCTTCGGCTTTGAAACGGAGTTGAGCACCGGCCCCTAGAGTCGGAAATGACTAGCACGCATGTGCGGGGGAACCTTTACCTTTACATTTATTGGGACAATGTTGTACAAACTGGCTGGTTAATCCTTCCAGTGGGAGTTATTGGGGAGGAATTATACTTGCTTGTGTCCATGTCTTTGCCATCTTGCACAATTCACAACTATTTAATCTATTTGATCTAGAGATTTAGCAGCCTTGCAGAGGTAAAAATGTCCCTTTCTATGCTGCAGGAATGTTTCCTAGTTCACTTTTAAGGGGAAGGAAGCAAATTATTCTCACTCTGAGTAGTACGAAAAGAGCTGCCCCTTTTCAAATGCAGCTGCCCAGTCACTACTTCATGCTTGTTGGATGCGTCAACTGAGAAGATGACCATCACCATATTAATAGTGCCACAAACAATGCTGACATTTGGGGGAACCAAGGAGCTTATTCTAGACTGCTATGAATTTAAATAAAGCTGACCATTTGGGATAAAGTCACTGAACGAGGCTAACAAAGATTAGGAAAGTTCATGAAGGATAAAGCTGTAATGTTTATCTTTTTAAAAGCCTCCTTCATATCTTGATTTGGTGGTAGGAAGATTATTTTGCTTACAGCTCTAATTATAGATATGCTTTTGAAGGGAAGAAGAGGAAATGGAAGCTACCCTGTAATTATAGCAAACATGTCTAAACATTTAAAAGTAGTCTTCAGAACTCTGAGAGGATTATTACTAGCATTTGAAATATATATATCCTTTATTTGGCAGGCATAATGTATTTTTCAACTTACTGGGAATTCAAATCATCTTAATCTTCCTTAAGTAGGACTGAAATTCATGGAACTTGAGCTGTTTTGTTGACACATGCCCATTTCTCTGACATGCCCCTAGCCTAATTAATTATCAGTGCTAATTTCTTTGCAACAATTAATGCAACTGATGCAGGGGTGAAAAGGGAACTCTTAGATTAGATGTAAACCTTACAAAATATCTGCGTTCCATAATGTAGTCTTAAATCAAAACAGTGGACTAGGAACTTTTGAGCTCAGAGTTATTCAGGAGGGGGAAAAAGTCAACAGATGAATATGTAGGCTGAGTTCCAGTCCTCTTTGTGATTGTATCCCTGTGTATGCTTTGCACCTCCCTCTCTACTGATTCTGGCTCATAAAGCTCAGAGTTAGATTGTAAAGCAAAATCAGCCACATTCATGAGCAGAACAGACACATCTCTGCTAACATATGGAGCAGTTTCCAAGTTTCTTATTACTTAGAGGAATGGAGTCAGAATTTGCATATCTATCTATCTATCTATCTATCTATCTATCTATCTATCTATCTATCTATCTATCTATCTATCTATCTATCTATCATCTATCCATCTATCTCTCAGAAATGAAAAGGTTCTTCCATACATCCAAGACAAAGAAAGTAGCAACTATTTCAGTTCCTCCAAATACACCCAGTTGAGTCATGGGTTGAAACATGTTTACTACAGTATTGTGACTACCGTAGAAGGATAAATGTTTTTTGCCTTCTAATCCCAACAGTTAATCTCAGAGCAAGATAGACATCTGGCACTGGTGTGATTCAGGATCTCTTGTAGTTCCCTATTACGGAACGGGACTACTCATAGCTTTAAATGTTTAATTTAAAAGCCATCTAATTATTTATCTTGATATGGCTCTCTCTTGCTCTGGGCTGTTGAAGTGGTGCCCAAACTCAAGTCAAATTAATATTTTAAAGATATTGGTTTCATTGTTTTGCTATATCAGAAGCATCAACTTTATTGCTAGGTTTCCTGTTCTGTATCTCTTGATTACTTTAAGCTACTCTACATGTTGGTAGCAGCATAATGGCGGTGTAGACACTCAATAGCAATAAATAACAAATTCCACAGTTGGTATGAAGGAAGTGTACATCAAGGAAGGTATCGTGGATAGGTTATTCCCTTTCTTCCAAGCCACTGCCTGGTTTCACCCTGGGTGAAGAAAGGATACTATCCAAAGTACTTACCCTGAGTGAATGGGGCTAGACACAAGGTTAACATTATCCAAGGTCTCCGCAGCCCAGCTGTAGTGCCGGAGGGAATCGCAGTCCACTTCTCTAGGAAATGTCAGGGGCTTCAAAGAGATGGCCAACAAGAAACCATTAAGTCATCCAAGAAGTAAGAAACATTGTGTGCTTTATGACAATCAAGTTCTTAAAAAGGTTCTCTGGAAGAAATGGCCGTGGTTATTGAGATTGTTTTAAACTTGATGGATACTTTGCCAGCTTTATTTACACGGTTGTAGCTGGTAAGTGGGCTGGCTCTGCTCTTCTCTCGTACTAGTTTTGTCTGCCACCTTTCCTCCAAAGAAATCTCCCTTCTCCACTTATCACCGTTATAACACTACGGCAATTATGTAGTCATTGCCCCCCAAATCTCTGGGTTGAATTGGACCTGCATCTCCCCACACAATGCCCAACCATTGCCTTTGTCCACTGCAGTCAGAAGATGAATGCAAGGAACACAAGAGATTTGATTCCAGACTCTTGTTCAGGGACCAAACCAGCTTCCGGGGGCCAACTGAATGAAGCTCACCAGCAATTGCTTCAGTGCAATATTGTCCTATAAGAAAATGGATGTCTCACCTTTTAACAACTTGTCAATTTTAAAAGGCAAGGAGCAAATACTAAACACATAGCATGCCTGGCGTGACGCCCAGGGTTCTCCCTTTCATCTTTCTTGATAAGCAAGAGGAGGAAGATTCTTAGTTTTTAATGTAGATATTCTGCTATTTCTCAGAATGCTTCTTTTTCTGCATCCCGGGGGGGGGGGGTTGTGTGTGTGTGTGTGTGTGTCTATCAGCCAGAGAACTTACAGGTTCAGGTTGGCTATGGACACTTTTCAGAGTACTAGTAGGCCCAGATTTGATGTTCTGTCAAAAGTGGAAAGAAGAGGCAACTCCATCAGTTAAGTAAAAACAACAAGGTCAACCTGAAGTCCTGGCTAGACATTCTCTGGGCCAATGGAGGAGGAAGAATGAGGGTGAAAGGCCTATGTCAGACCAGAGTCTGCCCAGGAAGGGGCAGAGCTTACTGTAATGGTGGCCAGTGCTCTTGTAACTTGTTGCAACCTCATAGCTAGCTCAGCACGTAGTCTGATGGAATGCGGGACAATTCCTGAATCAAGATGATAGCCAGAACTACACCATTGGATCTCAATACATGCAACAATGGGTCAGGCTTCAGCTGCATGGTTGGGGCCACTATTTCACTGTTTTGAACTTCCCCTGCTGTGGACACACCACATTCTGCGTAGCTGTGCTACAGCAATCAGAGGCTGCCTATGTCCTGATGTCACAGCTGCTATTTTATCAGAGTGTAATGCAGTAGAAATGTGTGTTTAATTTAGCACATAAAGGCCAGTATCCTGTTATTTAGTTGAAACCTTCCATGCTGGCTACCAACTGTAGCTATAATTTATTCTAAGGTCTTTCTCCCAGAACTACAGAAAAAAGGCATTCAAATTCTACAATCTCTCAAACTGAAGGAACATTTCATTAGTAATGTGATTTCAGGGCATAAACAGAAGTCTTGTCTTTGCAAATTAAAGGCAATACTACATAAAATGTACAGGAATTCTGCTGAATTAACCCTGCATTTAGTCACCATGCATCTATTAACAGTTTATTTTCTTGCCCTTAAACAATAATAATTTCAAAACTGGTAGGAAAAATAGTATTCTAAGAATCTGACTTCTAAACATGGGCTACATTGGCCTCGGGCTCTCTCTGAACTTTGATTTCCAGTGGCCCTGCATTGTGAGGCTGTTGGGAGTTGAGGCTCAGCAATGTTGATTGCTTTTAATGGATTAATTGCATCAACAGCTGACTGATGCATTAGCCTAGAATTCAAATTTCATCTCTGATGCATCGCTTCTTGTTTTTGTTTTTTTCCCTATTTTAACTCTCCATCACCACGGACGGTGGCAGTATACAAATATAGTAAATATATAAGTAAAAAATTAGGAAGGCTGAGAAACTGAGAACTTCGGAAGAGAATCATGGGCAGTCATGAAAATGGTATTACCAAGTACAGTACTTGACTGGCTGAGAGTCCTAGCTTATAGGCTGTTTTCAGTTTGGTAGGTCATAATTTATATCAAAAACTTCCAAGCCTTGGCTTGAATTGCTTAGGTTAAAGCAGCACATACATTACTGCAATAAAAAAAATAAAGACCAAATGCCTTCTCCATCTTCTCCTCCCCCAATCGGCTCAATTAAAATCCTTCCTGACTGGAAAGGATGGCAGCTCCAGTCCAATCAAGCTAAGGACTGCAAAAAGGGTGTATTTAAATCCCTCTTCCCCAGCCAGAGTCACAAGAAACTCACCGTGTCCTTTGGTGGCACCAGAAGTTCTTCAATCATTACACTGTCCCGGGTGAAAGAGCTTCTGTTCAAGGTGTAGGACCTATCCGAACTGAAGGAGCGGAGGCTGGTTGTATTTATAATTTATCAGAGAGTGTGATGATATGAGGATGAGATGAATAAAAGAAAAATTAATTCATGCAACTTCCAGGGAGTAGGCTCAAGTCCCTAAACCACGTGTAACTGATGCGGAGCAGTTTAAAAAGTGCAATTTTGACGAAGTTTTTAGTGATTCCCTCCTGCCCCCATTGATAAAATCTAAAAATTTTCATCATTTATTCTGGCTATTTCATTTGTCAAAGGAAGCCTTCAGATATTGTCCCTCAGCAGAAATTGACAGCTATATTATCCATTTAATATCAGAGCACATCTATTGGAATGTGGTAAAAATGCATGTTGAAAGTCCGATATACACTAGGTGTACATGACTAATTAAGCTTATTCAAAGTGTAACCATGATTGATTTCAATGGGCACTGTAATAACTTTGAATTTAGGATTTATGCCTTATTCTAAAATGTCAGGACAGATGTCAGGACAACTTTCTAAAAAAAGCCCTTCAATTTTTTTAGCCTAGACCTCTTCACTTACGTAGATACTTCTGCTAGTCATTGTTTTACTTGCCCTTCGGATGACGGCACTGAAGACTGTGTGTGCATCTAACCATGCACAGCTAATTGTTTGTAAAACAAGGAACAATTTAGAAATATTTTGCTTAACATAGGGGGGAAAAAGCGCTTCCCTACTAAGATAGCCTTATTCTGAAGTTTAACCTACCCATTTTATTGAGAATCTTTCCATGTTGTTTTTAAGAATTTAGTTCTCAAGACAGGCTACCTGATCTACACTGGCCTTTTTTGAAAGGGAACAGCCTACCTTAAGAACTGACTAGCTCTAACCTTAAGAGGATCCTCGATCTCTGACGACTGGCTGTGCACTTGAAGCCCAGTCAGGACTTCCACTTCAAGTTGTCACAACAAGGAAAAACAGCATGCTCAAAGGAAGCTCATTCCAACCTCAGGCCTTTCAGATTAACTGGCCATCAGAAACAAAGGACAAGCCACGGGCCAACCTTTCCGAGGTCACAGAGGTTAACTTGTTCAAATTGCAGGGTTACAATTAGGAGGCTGGCCTTGATAAGCAGAGAGTCCAAGAGTTTAGCTCAGTGGGGTGAGGTATGGGGCAAGATTGCCTCTTCGTTGTATGCAAGGGATACAATGGGATGAACATGTCAACCTATCCTATCACCTTCTCCTGAAGTCTGGAGGAAAACAATTGGAATCTACCAAAACAAAGGCTATGCATTTGTGTCTGACATTTTAATCCTGGAAGTTACATAGAGCAAATGTTAGAAGACATGCCACATTTAAAAAAAAATGCTTACTAGTGTAAGGGAGAAAAAAATGAAAAAGGCCAAATAATATGCATTCAGCAAACAGAAGAATGTTTTGGGGGCTAACTTTAAAAAAATAAGAATGCATAAGTAACTTAACAGCATATGACATGCACTCTGCAGGGTAAATCTTCCCAAATAGTGTTTTCTACAAAATCTCATCACTTTTAGCATGTTTATCTCACGGATTAGTCACCATCTTGAACAAGAGAAGAATTTGGTGGATTATTAAAGCCGTCCATCTTATCAAGCCATTAAGCGCTGGTGGGCAACCTTGGCTCTTTTATGACTGGTGGACTTCAACTCCCAGAATTCCTGAGCCAGCATGGCTGGCTCAGGAATTCTGGGAGTTGAAGTCTACCAGTCATAAAAGAGCCAAGGTTGCCTACCCCTCTATAGTGCATTTCACTGCAGCCATGAAAACAGCATTATTTGGAATAGGTGCAATCAAATAGTCATGATATGCTGCGATGCTAACTCAAATAAGCTACAAGCAAGCAGAGGAATGAGAAACGGCAAAAATCAGAGAAACGTTACCAGGCTGCGGCCATGCTTCCTTACCTGACCTTAGGGCTAGGTTTACAAAGGTACAACAGAAAAGGAAAAAAGGAGGAAAAATAGAAAGCAAAGAATCAGTGGAAAAAAAGCACAGTGCCAGAGCTAGATGACATAGCCACCGAATGGGGGGGAAAAAAGCTTCCTTGGTTGATTTTCTTTGGTTTTTTAATAATTTATTTATTAAAGAAATCTATGCAGGCTGCCCATCTACTTAAAAAAGAACTCTGGGTGGCTATATAAAATCCCCAACTAAGAAACTTTAGGCAAGAGAAGACAGGAAAACACTCTGCTTGTGATCCTGGAGGACTTCCAATGGGAATTGATGTGATTGGGCTACATGGACAACCTCTGGCCTAATATAATCTCCTGCCATGTTCTCAGTGCCCGTGAGATGGCAGGGACAACTCTCAACCGAGGCTGGAGAACTAGCAGCCAGCAGACACTGCTCAACCACAAGTCCTCCCGGACTGCGGTACGAGGACCTCATTCATGAGTCCTTGCAAAGGTCTACTTTGGATACTGCCAAAAAACTGGGTTGGTGGTTAAGCCTCAGAGGAGGTTAATTGTTCAGAGATGGTTTAGTGGTGAGAATGACGAACCGACAAGGTCACTACTTGAAGAAACCTAGCAGAGATCTAGTTGTTTTTGACCTAATCTTCTGGGCGAAACATTTTCAATGCCAAAGAAGGCTGACATGCCTGCCTCTGCCTAAAATTTCAGCCTTCTTTTTAACCTATTTTCATGACAAAGCCTTTTGTGAGAACCCTGACGTAGACTTACACAGGGAAAGGGCTACAAAAAAGAGAACAGTATGATCCTCTTGTTAACGAATGATGCATTTGAGATATACTATACACCACTTGCCATGAAACTGTTAGGCAGTTCTTAGCCCTGTATCCTTATGAGTTGCTATCAGGGGGTTGCAACCGATTTTCGATGGGCTGTGCTCTCCTTGATAGTCTCTATACATCATTTTGATGCTCTCCTGGGTCTGCTGCACCCCAAGGCCACCAGGAAAGCAATGGTCAGGGACGGTCTTAATGAGCTAAGACAGCCCTAGCCTTTTCTGGAGAAATCTGACCATGCTCGTGTGAGGTCTCCAATCCAGAGTTTTTCACAAACTCTCTGTGCAGGTGCCAAGACTTCTATACTGTTCCCTGACTGCTGATAGAAGAGATACAACAAATTCATGGGATACGTATATTCTACCAACGTCAGTTTCAGCCAACATACTTGTAAAGCCAATTTAAAGTGCTAATTAACAGGAACAAGACTTAAAATGTTTTAGTGTAGCAGGTCCGCAACTCTGAAATGGAAGTGGACCCTTGGAAGTCCACCTTAGCAGTTGTCGTTAAGGAAACCCTCAAGATTCATTTATTTTCTGTAACATTAGTGACGTGACAGTTGCGATTGGTTTAAATGGTTCTGACCACAGTTTGCATTTGTCATTTAGTGTTTCTAGATATAAATAATTGTTTTATTACTGTTGTGCTCATCTTAGGTGAGCCAGTTAAAACTTATGAGGTTCGACTAAAGAGCATTAAAGTCAGCTAAGCGGCTCTGATCCTAAGGGAGGGAGAATAGGGAAGTGACAGATTAACATTCCATAAATATCTTTGGGATGCGTGCATATATTCATTCATTCATTATTCAAGTATGTACTGCAGTACTCACTAGCTTAATACTGAAATGTTCTCTGATAAACAACTAAAGCCACAAGTTTACATTTTGTGGAATAAGAGCCTAGATAATAGCACCACAAGTGGAATGTTAACACTATTTAGATAAGAAATCTGGGAAGACTGTAACATTTATCTGACAGAATTGTGCAATGCTGAACTCAAGCAACTTTGAGGTGTGTGGACTTCAAGTCCCAGAATTCCCTAGCCAGTCCACACATCTTAAAGCTGGAAAGATTGGGAGTAAATTATTTCCTTCCTCTTTCAATGAAGGAAGCGTCTGAAGGGCTAAGTGGGGGCAGATGCTTCTGGACCCAGGCAGATGTCCACACTGTGCCTTGCGGGAAATGCCACTCACTGTCAGATAATGAAACAACCTTCTGCAACCAATCATTAAGCTATAGGAAAATGTCCTCGGGGCTAGGAGCTTGGGAGGTTTAATTATGAGCCTCACAACAATTCCACCGCCTGTAAATTGACTCCTCTTTCCCAACTGAGAAAGTCATCTCCAAAATGATGGCTTTATACATTTCAAGCCTAGCAAATTTGGAAGATGTTCTCGCTAATATGAGCTTTTTGCTCATCCCGCCATGGCAACGCGGCAGCCTGTGACCCATTTTCCCTCTCTTGCCAGAAAGCAGTGCATTCCTTTTGGAACAAAGGCTGGCAAAGGGCTTTGGCAGCAAGGCAACAACTGACAAACAAATCAAGACAGTGACCATGATCCCCGGGGTTGATAATGCATTCTTTGGGGGAAAGGGACCCATTAAAGTACCAAACAGCCTTAAAGACATCCGGCCAGTTTCCCTTTGGTCCTTTCAAAATGGGGCTGGGTGGCTCAGCTGTGGGAGTCACAAACAAAGCTCTCCTCTCGTTTCCAAAGGAAACTTCTGATGGATGTGGGGTGCGAGCAGGTATTGGGTAGAAATGGTGATTTATTCACCTGAATCAATGAATAAGCCTATTGAATGCAGTGGAACGGAAGGGGTGGGTTACAGAACTACTCTTTTGCCGTTAACAAAACTCCCATGGAAGGCCGAGCAGAGATGGGCTAAAATAATGAAGGCATCATTGAAAGGCTGGAAGCAACCAAGCAGTGACATTATGGGACTTGAATGACTTCTGCAGAAACAGATGTTTTCTGGAAAAAGATGCTTATGAGGAGACAGTGCTCATACCTGGCAGATCGGGCTCCCAGACTGAAGCCCACGTAGCCTTCGGCAGGCAGAGAGTCGTCCCCTAATTCTCTGAGATCCTGGGGTCCAAGATACTTGTCCGTGTCACCTGTCATTGCATCTTCACCTGCCAGCAGGAAAAAGCAAGTGGAACTCAGGAACGTATCCAAAACATTGGGATGCCCACCTTTATTAACCTTGCTAAGAAATAAAAAGTCACACACAACCACACACACGCACACCCCTAGTTTGGCCTGCTGAAGGGTGATAAACATCAACCATCTTCCTTGTAAAAGAGAGAGAGAGAGAGAGAGAAATCCTCCTTCATGGGTTCATACCTGCTGTATACGTGCCAAAGCAAAGGGCATTATGCATCTGGAGGATGAGATCGACCCCAGTGTTTATCTCATGGACTAATCACCATGTTGAACAACAGCTTTTTTTAAAAAAAGAAAGAAAGAAAGAAAAAAAGAAAGAAAGAAAGAAAGAAAGAAAGAAAGAAAGAAAGAAAGAAAGAAAGAAAGAAAGAAAGAAAAACGGGTTATATCTAGAACACCTAATAAAGGCAAAGGGGTCCCTTTCACCTGAACTCACAGCAGGGACACAGGTGGGCAGCTGCTTTGTGACAGCCACAAAAGGTGATCTGCTGTGGCTTCTTGGCCTCTGGATGCTCAGCCTGAATCCAAGGAACTTTAAAATCAAACCTTTCTTTTCTTTCCTTCCTTCCTCTCCCTGGCCCATAATTGGTGCCCTGAAGGCTTAAGCTTAGAAATATTAATTACTTGAGAGTCTCCCGCTTAGGCTGGTGCCTGCTCACAAGTAGAAAAAAGAATCCAGGTGGGTCCAGCTGTTAATCTGTTCTTGATTCCGCGGAGCTCTCAGCACCAGCTCTTTTTTTTCCACTGTGATTACTTTGAAATGAAACGACTATCCTCTAGGACAGTCACAGGTCTGTTTTGCCCGTACAATAGCCCAGCGTTATGGGGGCATCTCCTTCTTCAAAATTTGGCTTTTCATGGGACCCCTCTCTGCACCCATCTCTCCTAATCTGTTCCCTCCCTCCCTCCCTCCCTCCCCTCCCAAACCTGTCCATGCTGCTTTTAACTTACACCAGTTTGGTGCCAGCCACAGAAATAGTTGGTGAGTTCTCTTTCCAGATTCAGATCCTTGGGTGTAACTTTGTGAAGAGATTTGTGGTGGGCCATTTGCTCTGCTCTGTAATCTTACTTAATCACAGAATGTTTCCTTAGTCCCACCCTCTCCCTCCTTTGCTGCATCCTAGCTCTCTACTCTTCTCCCTCAGCCCCTGCTGGGGACATTTCAGAGCAAGGGACAAGGGTGACCAAAAGGAACCACCCGTAGAATTCCTCGTGGAGAACGGGAGATGTCACTATATTTTTATTCAGCACAGAGAATCCACACTGAGGTAAAGACATGAAGAACACCAAAGAAGTCCCCTCTCTTTTTGGAGAACAAGGCAAAAGAAGATGGGCGTCTACGGGCAACCCAAGGTGGGAGGTCCAGGTTGGTCCAAGAAAGACAGGGCAGACCAAATCTGGATTCGCATTCAGAGCCAAGCTGCTTGACTTGAGGTTCAGACGCCTCAAAGTGCCGCAGATCAGGAAGAACCAGATTTTAGCAAAGATCTGGGTCTCCAACCAGAGAAGGAAAAAAACCCTTGGTAGATGCACCCAGCCAACGATGTATCTAGGATCCCTCAAGCTGTGGACAGGCAGGAAATAATCTCGGTTTGTTTTAGGGAGAATAAAAAAAAGTCTCCACTTGGTCCCTCTTCTGTTGCAACACTGCCTGTCAGAGACTCCTCAGGGAAGAGACCAGATCCATCTATGGGGCAGAAGATGACAATTTTTGAATTCTGGTTTGAGGAAGTGAAATTCACAGCTAGCTGGGAGGTGAATCTCGAGAAAAATGAAAGGCCACCTTGCTTTTCCTTGATTTCTGTCTCAGGAGAACAAAAATAAAATTCTTCCTCATAAATGTGGCTTCCAAATTTAGATACAGATACTATACGCTTAACTACTAGGAGTTTGCTTTTTGAAAACAAAATATTGAATCTAATAGCGCTTGAGCTTACTTTAAAACATTTGGCTTACCTCATTATTATAATCCAGATAAAGACCAGTGTATGAACCATGTTTAAAACCATGTAAGTAAAATATCTCATTAAAGCAGCCACCCATGTAAAATAGCGACGGGCTTTAATCTCTCTCCTAAGGCTGTTTTTGGCCTTAAATCCCACCAGCCACGAGATTCCAGTCAAGGAAACTGGTCCCTTCAACGTGAACCAGACAGCAGAGGCACCAAGGGGCTGACTTCCCCTGCCTTTACTCTCCCCCCTTTGTGTCATCCTGAAAGCCACGTTCCAACAGGGACAAAGATAGCCTGAAATCCGCTCCTGCAAAATTGAAGGTTTTCCCCTCCGCTTAAATCAAGAGTGCAAGCCCATCGTTCCTGGGGGTGGTTGGATCCGCCTGAGGTTAGTTACACCAGCAATGTACAAAATCAGAGTTGCCCACGTAGCTTTCCCAACCTGGCTGAACGAAGCCCTGCTCGTTCTTCTCCTCCCTCCCCTCCTCCAAAGGGTGTGTGTGTGTGTGTGTGTGTGTGTGTGTGTGTGTGTGTGTGTGTGTGTGTGTGTGTGTGTTGAACAACATGACCGGAGCCCCCGCTTTTTAACTCCCAGCCCAGGCTAAAAATACCTCCCCCCGCCCGCAACAAAGTAAGAGATCAACTTTCTCCCGACAACTGCGATTCGCTCGAGATCCATTTTGAGAGCTCCACGTTTGTCCCACTCCCTGGCACCCGGGGCGGCGGCGGCGGCGATCGGGGGGTGGGTGGGGGGTGGAAGCCACGAAGGGCCTTACTGCCTTGGAAAGCCATCTCCTCCCGCCTCGTCCTCAGCCTCCGGGTCTTCTCCGCCCGCGAGGTCCAAACGCCGCCGCTGCTGCTGCTGCTGCTCTTGCGGTGGATCCTCAGCCGCCAAAGCAGCATCGGCTCTGGGGCGCTCCTCGGCTTTCCGACCAGCCCAGGTTGCGCTGGGGGGGGGAACCCGGGCACCTTCCTCTCCCCTGCACCCCAAAGCGAGTCTCCCGCAGCTCTTAAGCGGAGAGCAGCTGCCGGAGGGAAGGGGCCACCGAGCCAGTCCGCCCGCCTCCTCCTCCTCCTCCTCCTCCTCCTCTCGGCATTCTTCTGACGCGATCTGCCGGCCGGACGGGCGGGAAGGACCAGGCAGAGCAGTGGCACCCGGGCGAGCGAGCGAGCGAGCGAGCCGGTGGTTTGTATGGAAATGAGGGCACCGCTTGGGTGTCAGGCGGCTTCGCCTCCTTTTCTTCGCCCTGTAACTTGAAACTGGCTTCCAGGGCTAAGCCTGCAGGCCTGGGACAGGCGGAAATCTCAGAAAAAGGCGCATCAGCCTTCAGGGGCGGGGAAGCTTGCAAGGGGACGGTCCTCAGCTGAGCAGAGGGCGGCCTGGAGAGGTGACTGCCCAGGTCGGGAGGATGCCCAGGTCCCTTTAGGTGGGGAAGGGAAGGCTTCTGGGATCGGCTTGGTCTCCTGAAAAGTCAGGAAAGGTCCGCCTCGCCGCCGGCCAGAGATTAGCTTTGGCTAATCATTAACGCCATTGGCAATTTTCCCCTGGCAGGCAGCAGTGGAAGGGAGATGAGGGCACCAACTGAAAAGTGTTTGTCTAAAGGCGAGAGCCGGGAAGGTGTGGAGTAGCTGAGAGCTGACTGGTGCGCCTTTCTTTTAACTTTCAAGCCCTTCCCGTAATCAGTTTTGGCTCTAGGCCGCTTGTCCAGTGCTCTCAAAGTCCAGTTTATCTAAAAGACCTTCCTTCCTATTATTTTTTTTCAATTGCTGAATGAATTTAAAAAAAAAAAGAGAAGGAATTGCCGGGACACCCTCTTTCTTGGCTTCACACACTTCCGTCTTTCCTAAAACGTGCAGTACTTTTGGCCTCTGAAGTTTGGGGATGCAAACAGGGTGTCGGGGTTTTCTTACAAAAGGATTGGTTGGGTTGGGTTGGGTTTCTGCGTCAAATGCACGCAGGGGGTTGGCTATGCCTTTCCCAAATTATGTTAAAGGCCAGAAATAGAATTTCTCTTACCAAAACAAAAGGATAAAATAACCGCATCTTATACGTTTTCAGTTCTGCAAAATCTGCGAAACCACAGAATGTCTGCCATCGCCATGGAGCTACTGGGGGAAGCAGAGGTTGGCCCCATAACACCTAATTGAGCTTGACAGATCTCAGACAATCCAGGCAGGTTGGAGCTGATTAGGAATTGGAGGAAGAGGTACTGGGAACTTGAAGACTTTTGACTGGACTGGGAAATTCTAAGAAAAGGATGGTACCAAACCAATTTTCTCTGTGATTTCTCCATCCTAACTGGATCCGTCAAGACTTCTAACTTCCCTCCGCCCAGTACGCTCCCACAGAGAGGGCCTCCTCAGGGTGCCACCGGTCAAAGAATGCCGACTGGTGGCCCCCAGGGGGAGGGCGTTCTCTGTGGGCGCCCCGGATTTATGGAACCATCTTCCGGTCGAGCTGCGGATGGCGCCTGATCTCCGCTCCTTCCGGCACAATCTTAAAACCTACCTCTTTGAACAAGCTGGCCTGGCCTGATGGGATGGGGTCAGGTTTTATAAATTGATCTCAACCTTTTAATCTGTATTAATTTATTACGGGTATTGCTATTTAATTACTTTTTAATTTTTGTATCTTGCTTTTTATTATGTATTGCCCTGTTCACCGCCCTGAGTCCTTCGGGAGAAGGGCGGTATACAAATTAAATTAATAAATAAATAAATAATAATAATGATGCTGCCTTTGCCACTGTAACCAGGTTATTTGTTGAACTTATTCATCAATATGAGAAAAAAAAAGTAGTGGGTGCTTAGTGGATTTAACAAAAAACTAGACTAATGATAACATTGCGTCCATCTTGCAAGAATGGACATCTCTTCCCTTACTGAAAAAAAAACCCCAACAACCCTTGGGTCTGAGTGCTTTGGCTCTCATATGGTGAGATCCATTGGGGTCTGCCTATGGGACTGTTTTGCACTACTGTCTCTTCTGTTCCAAGCGTGGTGCAGCAATTGAAAGAAAAAAGCTAAGCAAGATTGGACTTGGTTCATGCTTAAATAGAAGCCAACCAGGAAATCTCAGGCCACAGACTCTGAGAAATACTCTAGAAGACACCCATGGACAATCCCTTTCATTCTGTTATGAAAGCTCCCCAGATGTGTCCACGAGGTCAACATAAACTGCCCTTTACTTGAAGGAGTCTTTGCTTTTACCCCCTCTTCAGCAGGCATTACGGATGGATGCTCCAAAATAACGTAGAATCTGAGCAAAAATGAAAACTTCCCTATTGTGCAAAGGACTAACAGAAGTAACTGACACTGTTTTTCCTCATTGCCTTGCGGATTTGTTGCTCTGCAAGACATAGGCACCTTGCTTACCAACCTGTCTTACTTTCTCTATGATTCTAAAGCAAACATTTATAAAGACACAGTCAAGTATTATAGCTGTGGCACCTAATAAATGCTGTTTTGTTCTTCATATTCTCCAAGGATTTGGAACTCAAAGTTTTTCTTCCTGTAGTTGGGAGGCTTTTAATACTTTTGTTTGCTAATATACAGGCTGAACAGGTTTTGCACAGTGCAGAAGCAAGTACCAAAGTTGGGCTGGCCTCCAAATAATATTACCTTGTCATTCCAAAACCCAATATACATTTTGTTATTCATCAAATATAAGCTTATCTCTTTACAACTCAACTTCACAAAATTCTGTCCTATCAATGTTGGCTCTTACCACCTTACGTTAATAGGCAACTCAAGACACCTTTCAATGTGACAACCAAATAATTAATAAATTACCTGCAATTGACAATGGACAGCTATAGAGAAGATGTTTTGGTTTTTAATGAAATTTAACCAACATCAACTTAAAACCTCAAAAACAAAAAAAACCATGAAAGTCACTTTCTCTTTTAGGTTTTGTGTCTCAACTCTTTTAAACTTATATCTCAGAATATGCAGTAAAGTTAAAAATAGCCCATATTGTCCATCCATCCTCCCATTCATTCATCTCCTTTCATGAACCCTAGCGTGAAAGATTTGTGCTACTTTTCCTCTAGAGCAAGCATGTCAAACTCGCGACATCACGTGACGTCGCGTGACGTATCGGAGCTTTTTCCCCATTGCCGGCAATGGCGTGGGCGCAGTTTCATCGTGACGCATCCGGCCCGTGGGCCGGCAGTTTGACACCCCTGCTCTAGAGAGACAGTCTGCTTGAAATATACATCCTTCACATTTATCAGTCTGATTAATACAATAATATAGAAACTTAATTTTACAAAAAAAAGCAACAGCAGCTTAAGAGAATACCCCAAGAAAATTAATGGCAACTTGGATTAAAAGAGTAAAGAAAGGGACTTGAACCAAATCAGAAGGTTATATTGAAAAACTGCAGTCATTAAGGAAAGTCAGAGGTCATGAAGGCACTCTAGTGGCTAAAAAGAATTGACAAAGGTTAGTGAAAGAGGAGTTTGCTGCATATACATAAGTGCGTATGCCTAGTACTTTTCACCAAAGAAAACCTACAATGTCACTCCAGTTGTTTCAGGGTTTTAGCCCCTAAGATAAAAACAGTCGATTGCTTGAAACAAATTGTTCCACTTCATTGGCAGAGCATGTCCTTTGCATGCAAAGTTTCAGCTGATATCTCAATAAGGAATTTCCCATAGTAAAAGATGCACAGGATTCTTGGACAATCCAAGGTAATGTGAGAGAGTTGGACCAGGGTTAAAAATCTTGCTGAGTTAAGCACATTCCATCTATGCTAAAGAAACTGCAGGTGTTCAAATGTGGGAAGAAGTCACCTCTGCTGTTCGCTATTGACAGAATGAGAAATGCCACTGAATGGGGCTCTTCTCTTCATCACTGCACACAAACACAGCAAGTACTATTGTTCTTTACATGCTTCTCTAAAATATATTGCCATTGCAAAACTGGGATCAGCCAGTCTGATGCAAACATTTCCCAGAACGGATCACTATTGCAAGACTCTTTTGAGATTGTGGAGAGGAGACAGTTAGCGTCTCAGTCTGAAGATGCATCCCCAAACACTCAGATACAGCACAAACCTCTCTGTTTTTTGTTTATACAGGTACACTAATGCTGGTTGGGACTCCAGCTCTGAAATAAACCTGTGCAATGGAAGAAAAGGAATAGGTCTGCTGGGGCCACCTCATCTATGGCACCCCATTTCTTGGGCCCACAAATGGAGGACAATCATGCTAGGTTCTTGCATGCCCAGAAGAGGCTCTTTCTTGTAAAACTTTGCCCTCCAACAGGCAGAGGGAGGGGTGGGCTTAACAAAGGGCAGGGCAGGTTCAGCTGCCTGGTATATAGGGAAGAGAGAAAGCAGCCCTGTTGCCTTTGCACTAGACCACAGGTCTGCAACCCGTGGCTCCAGAGCCCCATGCGGCTCTTTCAACCGTCTCCTGCGGCTCCCAGTCCGCTGTCATGTGCAGTCCAAAAAAAAAGTGGGAGTAAAAAAGTTCAACCAATCAATTCAAATATGCAGGGTAGATGCATATCTCGCCTTGGCTCCACTCTTCAGTCAAACCCTGTTCTGCGCATGCGCGCATGTACGCACATGCGCACACATTTTCTGCGGCTCCCAGTTTTTCCTTTTGTGAGGGAACCGGTTCCGAGTGGCTCTTTCAGGTTGCTGACCCCTGCACTAGACGTACAAACTGTAGTGTATATGCAGCTTTGATAGGTGGCTTGTTAGGAGAAAAAGTGGAAACTCTGAAGGGCAGAGCCCACTGCAACTCAGAGAGAAAAGGTGCCAGAAATACCTTCTTCAGCGTCTGAAATATATTCACCTTCACTGAGAATTTCAGGGGCATTCGCTTTACATGCTGCACAATTCAAGTGAACAAAAGGTTAGGCTCATTTTACAAATCCAGGCAAACAATTTACTGTTGCAATTTTAATAGAAAATCCCATGAAAAGGGGTCTTCTTAATAACAGGTATCTTTAATGCACATACCTTCATCATCAGACATGTCCAAAACTTCATTCATGGTTTCTGGAACATTCATTTTATGCTTTTCTGTGACAGTCTGTTAAAAAAGAAAGAAGCGTCATTTCGATTTCAAATTATCA
>NC_139518.1:92348637-92403637 GCF_947247035.1 Vipera ursinii | reverse complement strand
GGCCAACAAGCATTCACTTTTATGTACTAAACCCTGTTGCATCATCATCCCAGCTCTTGGAACATGGTTTGAGAATCAGCCCAGAATTTGAGGTATTGCAACACCACCCAGAAGATTTAAGCAAAATGTGGCCCACAGTCCTTTAGGAAGCTTGGATCCTGCTCTATCTTTTCTTGTTTAACAACAAATAGCCTTTTAGATTGCACAGAAAATGTGGGGAACATCTGTTCTGTACCAGCCTGCTACTGGCCCTGCAGAAAAGGCAGGGACAACCCCTTTACAAATGGCAAGAGGCTGGAATTAAGCCTGCCAAATTTATTAACATAAAACAGAGCAAGACAAGACACCAACCATGAAACAGGAGCTATGAAACAGGAACTATCCAAGCGGTTGCCTTCAGCAAACCAGCCCTCCCACACATTCCCCTTAAATACAGTTCAGGGCGTGGCCTCTCTCTGCCTCCTTCTGAGGTGCCCCATTGCCTTCCTCTGTTTACTCCTGATTGACTGCCTCCTGTGTCAGGCGTCCTTGAACAGGGCCAGCTGTGGGTCATCTTCATCCACGCTGTCAGGCTCACACAGCTGGGTCTCCGTCGTGACCAGGTGGGAGGGGCCTGGCTGAGGGCTCTGCGGAGCCTCAAAGCCATCATCAGCAAGCTCTTCAACACCCCCCTCCTCCTCTGAGTCGTCCGACCCAACTGCCGAACCCACAGGCTGACCCTGAATCACAACAACATCAGAAGCGCATAAAACAGAGTTAACTGCCCTGTCCTGATATTATTTCAGCTTAATTCAGTCAAAACGTGACTATTTTAGGCCATTAACTTAGGCTCTCTACTCTTTCCATTATGGGACTGATTGATGGAACATATAAGCCCTAATAGAAACAACAAAATGAATTAATCTTCCATTTATTATAATTTCCTTTCTTTCATCTAAACAAGGAAACATAATAAATGAAATTACACTTGACTTGGTTATTGAATTCGCCAGCTGGTGGGTTCAAAAAGCAATGAATTGTAAGCTAACCAAACAGGTTGAACTTATCTCACAAGAACTTAATCTAACTCTAATGCTAGACAAATTTAACATGGCCTGCAAATAAAACCAATAGTAAAGATATGATGTGCAAACACAGCTCTTGAGCACAGTTCTGTTTAACTGTACATAATTTAATTTCTGGATTGTTCAGGGGAGGACAAAACATATGTGATGCCACTAGCAATACAATTACAGTAACAGCTACATGAATGGCTTCTTACAGGTGAATTCCAGGTATGGAGACCCAATTTTGAGTACACCTTTTCATTCTGATCTGGCCTGAATCAAAGTCCTGTTTCTTGTAGTGGACTGTCAGGCCCCCTCAGCAAACCTTGATAGTTATTCTCTGTGCCAGGTAAATAATTCAAAAGAATGCAATGAAAATAGCCCTAAATATTGCAGCAATGTCCCCATTTTTGAGACAGCATTTCAGACCCAGTTTGAGATATGCTACCTCCTGTCCTTCCTTTAGGACTATTTTTGCTTTACGGTGAGTGCTAAGCAAGCTAACATGGTCCCCCCATCTAGGCTTCTAATTAAATTGCCAGTGCAATTTAATGGGGGTCAGGAAACGCTTTTAAAAAAATGATTCACTGGAGACAATGAATGTGCTGGAAAGAGGCAGTAGTAGAACAAGAGACTGCAAGTACCACCACCTCCTCCTCCTCCTCCTCTGACTTGAAACAGATCCAGTTCCCAACTGATTTCCTACTTTATTTGTGCCTCAATGTGATGTGTTTAAGTGTGAGATTTCTCCTCCGTCTGCCTGTTTTTCCCTCCGTGGATTTTGCTATTTTGCTACCGCAGGAGGCTACCGTACCAGCACCACCTTTTATGGCAGGGTAATCAGCTTCCTGACCTTTGATAAGAGGACAAGGGCAGGTAATTATTACTGCAGCAGACTTTTTTCCACTTCCAAAATAAAGAGCCTGAGAACCCTTTCATCAGAATATCCACCTGGGATGTCTGTTATTATGCCCACAACAGATCCTTGGTCCTTCTCTGAGCAGGAGGGCAGTGAGACCACACAGCTTGCCTTCATCCAGCTATGGCCGTGGCGGCGAACCTATGGACGGGTGCCAAAGGCGGCATTCAAAGCCCTCTCGGTGGGCACATGCGCCGTCACCCCAGTCCTAGGCCTTCTGCTGGGTTTTATAAAACCTTTTCGCTTTAGGCCTCCGCCGCCGTGTGCAAAAAAAAAAAGGTTCAATCAATAATTTCAACTTCTCATGGGAAAAACAAAGTTCTCGCAAAGTTGGAATCGATTGATTGAACTTTTTAGTCCCACCCTGTCTGCCATTACCACTGCAGCCACGCCCACCCAATGGGCCACGCCCACCCAAAGGGCCACGCCCACCCGGCTCCCGATGATACACAAGTGGGTTTTGGGTTGCAGTTTTGGCACTCGGTCTCAAAAAGGTTCGCCATCACTGAGCTATGCAGTTGGGCCTCCTGTCCAAAATGAGTCTCGTTTTGGTTTTGTTGTTGTTGTTGTTGCGACTGTTATTGTTTTTTAAGGATTGAGAGAAATGAAGGAAAGCATCTTATTTCACCTGATCAAAAGGGAAAAAAAAATTATCTACTCTTACAAAGATCCACTCCTCCCAATTTGGGAAGTCCCTCAGCCTGCCTTTGTTGCATCCACATTTTTTGGCCAGGAGTCAACAAGCGTCTTGGAAGAAAAAAAACAGGCAAAAATCTGTTGCTGCCTTTCAACTCCTTCAACCTTCCAAAGATTTAGGGCTGCACCTCCTATGTGCCTCAGCCAGCCCAGGGAACGACTATTATGATTATGGAAGTTGTAGTCTGAACCTCCTGTGGCTGATTTTTTTTTGTCCAAGGCACGAACAATATCATATGCCTCACAGCTAAACAGGTCAATCAATTCCAAAGCAGAAGTGAGTCTGGGGTTGAGGGAGGCAGAGTATATGGGGCCTTGGGACAGGCGTTATGGTGGAAATGAGAAGGACCATCCAGCTGCAGACCGATGAGATCAGACACACAACAGAAAGGCCCAGGAAGGAGTCCAGGCACCGGCGGAGATCTGATCAGCTGCATCCAGGATCCCATCCATCTGTGCCTTTGGCACAAGAAATAATTCCCAAGTCAGAAAGGGCTGGGGGGTTGGGGTGGGGGGAGCTGGTTTTTACCCACGTCAATTGGCCTCTTCTGGGATTGTTTCAATAGGATCTTTCCACAAATCCTACCTTAGTGGGTGCATCCACCACAGCTCCTTGGTTGACCAGCACCTCTGCAACGTTGATTCTGTCTTCCTGGGCTGCCAAGTGCAGTGGAGTCAGGCCACTCTGCAAATCACAGGCAGCAAATTAGTTTTGGGCAGGAGGATGTGCTCGGAAGCATCAGGGCCTGAGTTTAATGCCCAGCAAGGCCGGGCCTCTCCTCCTGAGCTTAACAAGAGGTCAGCAGAAAATGCACGTGTGGTGCTCAGCACCCATTTCAACCACGTTATGTCCAATTACACGACTAAAGACTGAAAAAGGAATAGGTGATGCAGGAGCAAGTCAGTTGCCATGCTTCATAAATAGAGTACTATTGTTTGTGTTGGGGTAAAATAAAGTGTATGATACTATCTCGCTGGTGCAGCACAACTACTCCAGGAGCTCTTTCCCCAAGGTTTATTCATCCTGAACATTAATTTGGCATGTAGAAAACTAATCAAAAAGATGCAGTGAGGTTCCTTGCAATGCTGCATTTTCCTACAATGGAAAAAGACTATTTGTAAGATCTCAAAGGTGCTCAAAGCAGCAACTGCGCCTTTTTAAGAACGATACCACAGGCCCATTGAACGCCTGGCCTGAGCAACATTTTATCCACCACAATCAGTTTTGTTCCATCGCACATGGTCTTCTACAAGCCTCAGAGCAGAAGAAATGTTCCTGCTGTCAGATCAGGTGGCCCACATGATTTGGCTATGGTGGCTTCTTTTGGCTGTGTTTTTGGGGGCCAACTGTTTGATGTCCAAGGCAACAGGCCGCAAAAGGAATTTTCTCACTTCATCTTATGCATGTTTTGTATTAATTCAGTGAAGATTAACTGGTCAATTTGCATTTAGTCAACTCCATGTGATGATGGTCTGTGGTTCTATACTGAACTTGCAACAGATGTAATAGAACTACTGGAGTTAACTACAATATCCCTGTAATTCAGTCCTATGATTCAGAAGCAGGACCATTGGACACAGGTCATAAAAATAAAGAGAGGTGTAAGAGAAGTAAGCATTAGTGTCTCTTTCTTGTCTGTCTGTCTGTCTGTCTGTCTGTCTGTCTGTCTGTCTATCTATCTATCTATCTATCTATCTATCTATCTATCTATCTATCTCTTATCAGGAGAGAGAGAAAGAACTAAGAGAATCTGATAGCAGCTTATTAAACCTTTTTATATCCCTTGCAAAGTTCAACATTCAGGATTCACATGATTCTCCTATGCCAGGCAGGGTTATATTTGTCCTGGATCACAGGTTGTCATGATCCTCTCCTGCCAGCATTCACGCCATTAAATCTGGCTTGCAAGCTATTCCACATCCTTGTATAGGGCAGAGATTGGATGTCATGCAAAACTCATGGTCACGGAACAAGATTCCCTGTGGACTATGGAGTTATTATGAACAACGGCAGCAGCACAATACAGCCCAGGCCAGGGGTAGGCAACCTCGGCTCTTTTATGACTCATGGACTGACTGAGGAATTCTGGAAGTTGAAGTCCATGAGTCATAAAAGAGCCAAGGTTGCCTACCCCTGGCCCAGGCCATTGGAGAGTACGGAATCTCTCCACAGCCCACATACCTTGTTGCTGAGATTCACATTGGCGTTTCTGCTGAGAAGCAAGGAGACTATGTCCATGTGACCCTCTTGGGAAGCCAGATGCACAGGAGCAATGCCTTGTCTGGTCACAGCATTCGCATCAGCACCGTATTCCAGTAAGGTGGTTGCTATGTCCATCTGGTTCTTCTTGGCAGCGATGTGCAGCGGAGTGTAACCATTCTGTCAAGGCAAACGTCTTTGGTTATGGGCTCTTTCAGTGCTTTTTTTGTAAAAGAAAAAGGTGCCAGAACTCACACATGTCATACAACCTGCCTTGCCTACCCTACAAGGTTCCATCCAAAAAAGGTGCCGGAACTCCGTTCTGAGCGTTCTATGACAAGAAAAGCCCTGGGCTCTTTCATTAAAACAGAGAGGAGCTATTACTGGCATTTGCCGGTAAGGATTTCTAAACTTTTAACTACATACTTTCTCTTGTACGGGAAAAAAAAAGGTTTCTTTTTCTTTTTCCTTTTTCAAGGAAATTATCCAATCTCCCTCCCTCTCCACCCCCATAAGTAATATTTATTTTCTGGTCTTTTCTTGGTGATTTCCAAAACAATCACGTTGCCCGAAAATTCCTTATACTTTCAGCTAAAAAACATCACTAAGAAAAGAAGGATCAGTTTGAATTAAGAAATATCCTTCCGGTGCCCAACCTCATTCTTCCTTTCCTCCTCTTGTAAAAAACATAATCTGAGGACTGGAAGCCATTCCATTAATGTAGGAATCTAGCAAGGGTGTCTGTAGGACCTCTGAGGGCAACCTGGCTGGGGACTGGGAGATGAAGAGAACCATCTGAGATGTTAGAACATGTTGAAGGAGAACCCTGCAGAGGGTGATGGTGACGTCACAGGGCAATTTCCAGGGACACAATGGAGGCATTCTCTTCCCCCTCTTCCACCAAGGGAAGTTTTAATTTAATTTAATTTAATAACATTTATATACCGCCCTTCTCCCTGAGGACTCAGGGCGGTTCACAGGGCAGAATAAAAAACCAATACAAACATTAAAAACAGATTAAACAATTGCCCTAGTTAAAAACAATATAAATACAACGCTAAAAACCCCCAGAAAAATTAAAAAACAAAAGATAAAACAACCCCAACACTCCCCCTCAGGCTAGGCCGGCTTGTACAAACAAAAATGTCTTGAGATCGCGGCGAAAGGAGCGAAGATCGGGCGCCATCCGGAGCTCAACCGGTAGCTGATTCCACAGCTCCGGAGCGCCCACAGAGAAGGATCTCCCCCTGGGGGCCACCAATCGACATTCTCTGATCGGTGGCACCCTGAGGAGGCCCTCTCTGTGGGAACGCACAGGGCGCAGGGAGCTTGATGCCGGCAGCAGATGTTCCCTGAGGTACTCCGGCCCCATGCCATGGAGTGCTTTGAATACCGTTACCAGTACCTTGAATCTCACCCGGAAGACAACTGGCAACCAATGCAGCTCACGGAGCAGAGGTGTAACGTGGGAGTATCGGGAGACTCCCAACACCACTCTCGCGGCTGCATTCTGTACCAGTTGGAGCTTCCGAGTGGTCCTCAAGGGCAGCCCCATGTAGAGAGCGTTGCAGTAGTCCAGACGAGAGGACACGAGCGCATGAGTGACCGTGCACAGATCATCCCGGCTAAGATAGGGCCGCAACTGACGCACCAGGCGAACCTGTGCAAAGGCCCCCCTAGTCACGGCTCCTATATGATCTTCCAAGGTGAGCCGTGAATCTAGGAGGACCCCCAAGTTGCGAGCCCTATCTACGGGGGGTAATAATTCACCCCCCATAGTTAGAGGTGGAATGTCCGAATAAACCCGGGATGAAGATATGCAAAGCCACTCAGTCTTGTCGGGGTTGAGCTGGAGTCTGTTCCTCCCCATCCAGACCCGAACCGCCTCCAGGCAACGGGACATCACGTCGAGGGCATCACTGGGGTGGTTTGGGGTCGAAAAGAAAAGTTGGGTATCATCAGCGTACTGATGATACCCAACTCCAAAGCCACGAATGATCTCACCCAGCGGCTTCATGTAGATGTTGAACAGGAGAGGCGAGAGGACCGACCCCTGAGGAACTCCACAAATGAGAGACCTCGCGGTCGACCTCTGCCCCCCTGCCAACACCGACTGCGAACGTCCCAAGAGATAGGAGGAGAACCACCGTAAAACTGTGCCTCCCACTCCCAATCCCCTGAGACGCCGCAGCAAGATACCATGGTCGATGGTATCGAAAGCCGCCGAGAGGTCTAATAGGACTAGGACAGAGGAATGCCCCCTGTCCCGAGCCCTCCAGAGATCATTCACCAGCGCGACCAATGCTGTCTCCGTGCTGTGCCCGGGCCTGAAACCCGATTGGTACGGGTCTAGATAATCCGCTTCATCCAGGACCAGAGGGAGCCGATGCGCCACCACACTCTCAACAACCTTCGCAAGAAAGCGAAGGTTGGAGACAGGACGAAAGTTATTCAATACAGCCGGGTCCAGGGCAGGCTTCTTGAGGAGAGGCCTCACCACCGCCTCCTTCAAGACGGCGGGGAAGATACCCTCACTCAAAGAAGCCGATATAACTGCCTGGAACCAGCTGCGTGTCCTCTCCCGGGCTGCATAAACCAGCCAGGAAGGGCACGGGTCCAATAAACATGTGGTGTTGCTCAGCCTCCCCATGATCCTGTCCACTTCCTCCGGAGTCACAGAATCAAACTCCTCCCAGATGATATCGACAAGACCACCCGTGTCCTGATCGTCAGACTCTGCCCAGTCAGAGTCCAGACCGGTCCGAATCCGAGCGATTTTGTCCGACAGATGTTGGTTAAACTCCTCGGCACGGCCCTGCAAGGGATCCTCCCTCACCTCCTGATTTAGGAGGGAGCGAGTCACCCTAAACAGGGCGGCCGGGCGATTATCTGCGGACGCGATAAGGGTGGCGAAGTGGTTAGACCTCGCCTCCCTTATCGCAGCGAGATAAGACCTAATGTAGGCTCTTAGTCGCAATCGGTCGGATTCGGATCGGCTGGACCTCCAACCGCTCTCTAGGCCCCGTCTCCGACGCTTCATCTCCCGAAGCTCCGCAGAGAACCATGGAGCTCGACGGGATCTGCACCGGGTCAGGGGCCGCAGGGGTACAACTCGGTCAAGAGCCTCAGTGGCCGTCCTTTCCCAGGCTTCCACTAAGGCATCTGCCGAGCTGTGAGCAAGGGAGGCAGGTGGGGACCCCAGAGCTGTCTGGAACCTCTGGGGATCCATTAAGCGTCTGGGGCGGTACCATTTAATTGGTTCCAAACACCCACGGCGGGGGGTGGCAAAACGGAAGACCAGCCGCAGGAGATGATGATCGGTCCATGACAGGGGCATAATAATTGGAGAGCCCCCACCAAGATCATCTAACCACCGTCCAGATAAGAAAACTAGGTCAAGGGTGTGGCCTCCCTCATGAGTCGGTCCCGAAATTACCTGCGTCAGGTCCATGGCCGTCATGGAAGCCATGAACTCCCGGGCCAACTCAGATGATCCTCCCAGCGATGGTAGGTTGAAATCCCCCAAAACTATAAGTTTCGGGAACTCAACCACCAGCGCAGAGAGGACATCGAGCAGCTCAGGCAGGGCTGCTGCTGCATGACTAGGCGAAAGGTACACCAGCAGCAAGCCCAACTGCGCACCAGGGCCGCATCTCAAAAGTTGTGACACTAAGGCAGATGTTCCCTAGATTCTAACCCTGGAGATCACAGTCTGTCCAAAGACAGACAGAGGTGGCCATTCCCTCACCGCTGCAGCGCTAAGAGTTTGGGGAAAGCTTAACTGCTCTCTGGAAAGGAGGATTTGCAAAGGGGAGAAATGACTAGGGAGGTGGTCTGGAAAGGGTAAAAAAGAAAAATATGGGGGGGAGGGCATAAAACTTTTAAAAAGTGCAAAAGAGAACAGTTTTAATAAGTGCAACATTAGGAAAGCAGAAATATGCCCTCCCCCCCACGTTACCCCCACTCTGGGTCTCCTCATCTCAAGAGAGGATCGAACAAATATCAAGCAAAAGTCCACAATTTCATTTTTAAATTGTTTGGGTAGCTGCATTAAAAATAAAAACATAGTCAGTCAGTAAGTCCTATCCTGTCTCTTAGCTCTGGAGATGCGTAAGCTCGCTAGAAAAGAGAATAACAACAGCTCAACTACAAGCATCTCTGTGCAGAGGCTCTGGATGACTTTCCGATTCTAGGACCTGGTTGTGGAAGAAAGACAGATCAAGAAGCTGGGATGCTGGCACTGCACAGTCTAGGCATGAATAACTGAGAAAATTCTCCAGGGAAGTTACCAATGGCATTTTAAAGCCAGCAGATATTCTTGCATCCTATTTGCAGAACCTGATTTTGGCATAAAGCTGCGGCTGTTAGTGATACAGACTGGCGCATATTAGAGTTGAGCTGCACTTCTGCGATATTGTTTTCGTAGAGCAGTGAAAAAGAAAACGCTTGACTAAAATGATAGGCCTCCCACCCTCCAGCCGATGAAGACAACTGGAGCAGGAGAAACCCTTCCATTCCAGAGCAAATATTGAAGGAAACCCTCAGCCAACATGGTCCTCTCTTAGCTGACTCGTGAGCAGCTCTTGGAAGGCTTTTTCCATGACTTGAAGCTGATCTCAGCTCAGTTTTGTGACTTTCGGGAAGCCTTTGGCAAAAATGGCCCACAGGCAGCTTCTCAGCCACTGGATCAAAGGTGAAGGAATCAAGGGAGCCAACCCATAATTTCTGGTTTTCTCTCCAGTCTGTCATTTTGTGATTTGGGCTGTAGTGCAATGTTGGCTGGGGGGGGGGGGAGAAGAGAAGCAAGCGCCTGCTCTATGAAACTAAGGCAACATCCTGACTCCGTGAAAATGTGTTATTTCTTGTTATTGCACCCCAGTGATAAAGCTTTGGAAGGACCAGACCTCTAAGTGTTTCACCAATCAGATGGAAGCAATCCTAAGGAAGCCCCTTTGTGCAAGTTTTTATTCTCTGAACAAACTCTTAAAACAGGCTTTTTCAATGAGAAAGCCCATTGGTCCAAAATGAGGAGTGTGTACCATGCTCAACAGGATGACTCTAACACCCCTAACCCTGATGGACCAAGTAATGGCTGCTTTTGTCTTACAGCTTTATGACAATATTTATAAAATAACTTATATTTCTCATGGCAGTTTGGAATCGGAGAGAGAAGCCTGTGGCTTGTAGATTACTTGACAAAGGTATCTACAAATTTGCTTTGGGCGTAAACCCCTGAGCAGTGTGCTATAGGTCATCCCTTGGTTTGCAGGCCTCAAGATTGATTTTTAGGTTTCTCCCATCCCATCTTATCACAGCTCACCTTAACTCACAACTGGTATTTAACATTTTCCCACTATGGTCATTTGGATTTGAGTCAGCAAGCTGGAGCCTATGAGTATTTGAGTCCAGCACATCTTGGAAATGACCAAGTCCCCCAAAACATCACTCCATTGGGCAATCAGGGGTCTTCTGCCCCCCCACCTTCCCTTTTAAGGGGGCCAAAGCAGAGCAGTCCCCAGAGGAGGAGAGAAGAAGAATTCATCCATCATCTCTCAAACTCCCTCCATAAATTCAGTTCTATTAAGGTCTTTCTGAAATGTTTCTTTTCCTGTCTGAAGGCCTAAGTGAGCCTACCACAGGAATTTTAGCAGGGATTTAAAGAATGAAACGTTTTGTATTAATGGACTCATTTATTCCAAGAGTCTTGTTGGATTGGATTAAGATCAAAATTCTACATCTGCCTCTCTAGGTGCGAAGCTTAGTGACCCTCTCTGAGAAAGCGCGTACAGGATTGCACTGAAAAACAGAGCATCAGAGGTTGGGTTTGAATCCACGTTCTGGAATTCTGATTGTTATCTCATGGGCAGAAATCCATTTCCACATTTGCCAAGTTTCCACTGAATGCAAACATGTTGCCAGTATTTTCCCCTTCAACCTTTCCAATCTCTAATCAATCTACACACAGTCAAGTTGCCACACAGATACTGATGAAAGTGACAAACAACCATGCAAGGCTCTTACCTGACTTTTTCTGCTTAACTCTCTCCTTTCCTTTGACATCAAGAAACAATAGGAAAAAAGTAGCCCATTCAAGTTATGCACTTGCCCTCGTGCAGGAAGAAAGAAAAGCAGGGTAGCCCTGAAGCTCAAGAATCAGTGCTACCATTCATACAACACACTTAATCAAATGAGATTATAGCCAAAGGGCTCCTTACCCATATCTTAACTTGGTCTGATTTCAACTTTTCTGGGTTAGTAGTGCATTATACAAATCCAGTTTGCCAATAGAACCCGGAAAATCAATAAATAAGCTAACACATTAAGCATGTTGTGTGAATGTTGCCAAAGTATTTTAGAAACGGGTATCTCCCTGATGCTGTGTGAAAGAAACCTGAAGGAACTCTGGCTCTTCCTATTCCACACCTTCATGGAGACTCTCTCTAAAGACACAGGAAATCTGGATATACTACTATAGTCAGTGCTTTTTTTGTAAAAGAAAAAGGTGCCAGAACTCACACATGTCATACAACCTGCCTTGCCTACCCTACAAGGTTCCATCCAAAAAAAGGTGCAGAAACTCCGTTCTGAGCGTTCTATGAGGAAAAAAGCCCTGACTATAGTAGATAATCCTAGATTATCTAGGTTGACTTCTGATGTCCTCTTGTGCCAATCATACCTTAAGTTTTTCTACTGACCTTATGAGATACATTCTCTCTCTCTCTCCCACCCTCTCTCCTTCTGCCATTCCGGTAAACCACAAAGACTAAACCTTGCATGCTCTGCTAATAGCAATGCCAGAGTAATCACCTCCATCCAATCCATAGATTCCTGAGACCACCAATCACCATAACTATCTAAATCTGTGTAAAGCTTAAACAAAATAAAGTCCTCTTTCTTTTGGCGCTCCAAAGCTTTCCAGATGCCCGCTCAGACCTGCAAAATGGGGACATTTTGCCAAATGGGGAGGCTCATTTGGATTGTGTACTGCTGCCATGGGTTAACTACAACACTACAGATTTAATTTACGCTTTTGTAATTATGTCTATAAGCACAGTACAAACACAGCTCAGAGGTTCCATAACAGTTGCCTGGCCTGAAAAGTACATTACGGGTTTCCAGTACAAGTCCAAAAGAGACACAGTAGGAAAGCCCATCTCATCTGGGTGGCCCTTAGGGTTAACTTTGTGGTCCCCAATCCATGGGGAGAAGAATGATCTTCCCACCACATCAACCCTTTGTCAAATCCTCCTCTACCAACTCCATGTCTTCCTCAGTGTGGATGATCAAAATAAAGGTCTCTCTACCATCTAACCTAGGAGTGCCCAACCTTGGCACCTATAAGACCTCTGGACCTCAACTCCCAGAATTCCTCAGCCAGTCATTCTGAATTCTGAGAGTTGAGGCCCACAAGTCTTAAAGTTGCAAAGGTTGGACATCCCTAATCTAATCCATCTCCTGCTTCGGATCATCCTACAGTCTCATTAGAGGAGGCCCAGTGGGGCCTCCAAAGAAGGGGAAAGACAGAACGTGTGGCTGCACATTCACCCCACTCAATGGCTTTGGTACCTTTGCAGAGGCGTGAGGAGAGGCTCCTTGGTCCAAAAGGAGAAGTGCCACTTTCTGATTATCGTAATGTGCCGCAACATGCAATGGAGTTAAACCACTCTAAAAACACATGCAGAACAAACAGGCATGGTTAGAAACCCACTTTACAGAAACCCTTGAAGAATTAGGTTAAGCCAGGTTTAATGAGGTTGTTTATGGTGGTATTAACTGAGATTTTGAAATGATCAACAACAACACACGATACAACACAAAACACTGACTGGTATGGGAATGTTCTTCACACTTTTTAAGACGTCAATTTTGCCTACCTGAATAACTATCCCCCCTGATCTCTTACAGACTATGGATAACAATTCATTCTTTATTTACGTGATTCTTAACAAATTAATTTACTTGCTGTTGGTGTTGTTTTTCAATTTAATGGACTTTCAGCCCATTAAAGAGACAAAGAATGTCTCTTTACCAAAACCTCTTGAAAGACACATTCAAACCAGCCCATCAAGGGAAAGGTCTATTCCGGTCTCAAGCACTTCTTCCATCATTTAATTCAGGGGCGTCAAACTCAATTTCATTGAGGGCCACATCAGCATTGGAGTTGCCCTCAGGGGGCCGGGTGGGTGTGGCCAGGGTGGGCATGGCCTACTGGGTGGGCGTGGCTAGAGTGCATATGGCCTACTGGGTGGGCATGGCCAGCTCTACATCGTTCGCATCAAGGGTGCCTATGGGGGCCTGGGCAGGAGTGGGACAGATCTGAGGGTCTCTGGCAGAAGGAGGGTCTCTGGGCCAGGGCCAAGGCAGTGGGGGCCGTTCCCTCACTGTTTCCAGGACGGCTTCGCGGGCCACATGAAACCACTTCGCGGGCCGCATCCGGCCCCCGGGCCTTGTGTTTGACACGTCTGATCTAATTAAAGTGACTTCCATGTGCCTCTGCAGCCACGAAAACTAAATTTGGTAAATTTTGCCTAATATAGATTATTCTTATTTCATGTGAACGTTGTGGGTGGTCCTCATATGCAAAATAACATCATCAAAGATGTGTCTTTTAGTAGAAAGCAATCCCAAGCAGAGGGTAAAGATATTGTGCTCCGTTAGAGTGGGGATGAGCCCACCATTGGTAGACTTGGAATGACATGTTAGGGATAGATTGTCCTGGGGAAAAACCCATCTCTGTGATCACTACATACAATAATATGTAACAATAACACAATTTGATGGCACGTAATCAATCCATCAAGGTCTTCTGAAGCAGAAGAATATCCTCAAGAAATCAATACCTCTTTTTTCAGGAGAAACCAAGAGCTTTTGCAATACTACACGGAAGTGATGGAACAGGAGAAATACTCCAGTGAGATCCGGACGCTCTCAAAATTTGATGGCTTTGGTGGATGCTAGAATGACCAGGTTGAAGCAACATCTGCCTTACCTTTCCAGCCGCGTCTGGAGAAGCGTTTTTCTGAAGCAGGAGGTTGGCAACTTCTATTTTGCCATATTTTGCTGCCACATGTAGAGGGGTAAATCCTTTCTGTAAGATAAAACATTTGTATTAACAGTTTTATTTGAGGCAAAGGCCACTTTTGCAGAACCCAGGCGCAACTGAAGAGGTCGTCTTTCTGTGTCACATCAGAATTGAGTGTGCCATTCCCAGCCACACGTCCACGTGTGGAAGGGACTGAAGGATCCACTTTTCTACAATGCACAAGGAAGCCAATTAAATCACTGTGTTTTATTTTGAAATGACTTTCAAATTCTTTTGAGTTTTACAAAAACTTTGAAAGCATGGCTACAGGGGATATGACATCGAAATGTGTAATATCAGATCTTGAGTGGAGCCTTCCTATTATTAGCAAAAGAAATATAACTTACGCAGGTTGGTAAAAAGGCAAAATAGAACTCACTTTAATTTCCATCAAACTCCAAATCAGCAACAGCAATTCAGTAATTGCAATGTTCTGCTTAAAGAAGCAAAATAACGCAGCCTGTGTAAAAAGGCACCATTTTGATGGAAAACTAATCAGTTTATCCTGAAAACAAAGATAAGTCTAACTACTTCGCTGCCCTTATCGCGTCCGCAGATAATCGCCCGGCCGCCCTGTTTAGGGTAACTCGCTCCCTCCTTAATCAGGAGGTGAGGGAGGATCCCTTACGGGGACGAGCCGAGGAGTTTAGTCATCATCTGGCGGACAAAATCGCTCAGATCTGGACCGGTCTGGACTCTGACTGGGCAGAGTCTGATGTGGAGGAATCGGACGGTCTTGAGCATGTTATCTGGACTGAGTTCGATCCTGTTTCCCCTGATGATGTGGACAGGATCATGGGGAGGCTGAGCACCACCACCTGTTTGTTGGATCCGTGCCCCTCCTGGCTAGCTTATGCGGCCCGGGAGGAGACATGAGGCTGGTTCCATGCAGTAATAACTGCTTCTTTGAACGAGGGTGTCTTCCCTGCTGCCTTGAAGGAGGCGGTGGTGAGACCCCTCCTCAAGAAGCCTGCCCTGGACCCGGCTGTTTTAAATAACTATCGTCCAGTCTCCAACCTTCGCTTTTTGGCGAAGGTTGTTGAGAGTGTGGTGGCACATCAGCTTCCTCTGTTCCTGGAGGAAACTGATTATCTGGACCCGTACCAATCGGGTTTCAGGCCCGGATACAGCACGGAGATGGCATTGGTCGCGCTGGTGAATGATCTCTGGAGGGCTCGGGACAGGGGTTGTTCCTCTGTCCTAGTCCTATTAGATCTCTCAGTGGCTTTTGATACCATCGACCATGGTATCCTACTGCGGCGTCTCAGAGGGTTGGGAGTGGGAGGCACCGTTTTACGGTGGTTCTCCTCCTATCTCCTGGGCCGTTCGCAGTCGGTGTTGACGGGAGGGCAGAGATCCGCCCCGAGGCCTCTCATTTGTGGAGTTCCTCAGGGGTCGGTTCTCTTGCCCCTCCTGTTCAACATCTATATGAAGCCGCTGGGTGAGATCATTCGTGGTTTCGGGATGGGGTATCATCAGTACGCTGATGATACCCAACTTTTTCTTTCCACCCCGAACCAACCCAGCAATGCCCTCGCCGTGATGTCCCGTTGCCTGGAGGCGGTCCAGGTCTGGATGGGGAGAAACAGGCTTCGTCTCAATCCCGCCAAGACTGAGTGGCTGTGCATATCGGCATCTCGGGTCAACCAGACTATTCCATCTCTAACGATGGGGGGGTGAGGTGTTACCCCCCGTTGATAGGGCTCGCAACTTGGGCGTCCTCCTGGATTCACGACTCAATTTTGAAGACCATATAAAAGCCGTGACCAGGGGGGCTTTTGCCCAGGTTCGCCTGGTGCGCCAGTTGCGACCCTATCTGGACCGAGATGCCCTACGCACAGTCACTCATGCGCTCATGATCTCCTGTTTAGACTACTGCAACGCTCTCTACATGGGGCTGCCCTTGAGGACCACTCGGAGGCTTCAGCTGGTGCAGAATGCGGCCGCGCGAGTTGTGATGGGGGTTTCCCGATACTCCCATGTAACACCTCTACTCCGCGAGCTGCATTGGCTCCCGGTTGCCCTCTGGGTGAGATTCAAGGAGCTGGTGATGACCTATAAAGCCCTAAATGGCTTGGGTCCGGGATATTTGAGGGAACACCTGCTGCCGGCATCAAGTTCCCTTCGTCCAGTGCGCTCGCACAGGGAGGGTCTTCTCAGGGTGCCACCAGTAAGAGATTGCCGGCGGATGACACCCAGGGATAGGGCCATCTCAGTGGGGGCGCCTTCCCTTTGGAACCAGCTGCCAGTGGAGCTGAGGACTGCCTCCGACCTCCGTTCATTCCGCCGGGACCTGAAGACCTGGCTCTTCGAGCTCTCTAGCCCAGGCTGAGAATTATTTTTAATTTTAACTGGGGTTTTATTTATGCAGGGACAAATATAATTTTTTTAAATTTGTTTTTAACTTTTGTATCTTGGTTTTCTAATCACCCTGTAAACCGCCCTGAGTCCTTCAGGAAAGGGCGGTATATAAATGTAATAAAATAAATAAATAAATAAATAATCAAAGGCCACTAGGATGATACCTGGTCTGCATAAACAGTTTGAACTACTCCTTGGATAATACTTTATCGTGGGACACTTCGAACTTAAGAGATCATTACCTCCTTTTAAGGACCTAAATACATACAGATGAACTTCACATGCACAAATTGTCCTCTTAAATATTCATTGGTTGATCTCTCCCCCTCCCACTTTCCCTCTTTTATTTCCTCAACTGCGTACAGAGTTGGCCCATTTGGCCCAAGTTACTTTGCTACCTGAAGTTAAGGACCTGATACCTCCAGCTACCACCACCACCCCGTTCCAAGCACAGAAGCCAATTGGAGTAGAATGGTGACCTTGGGTGTGGGATCCTCTGCTGCCTTTGAAGAAGGAAGGTTGTTCAGAATGTCTGAAAAGCTGCTCCTGCTGGCCCCTCCCAACCGCAGGGCGAGCCCTTCAGCATTACAAAAAGGTCAGTCCTGATTCTAAGCCAAGGTTAGAGCCAAGGCTCTGAATTAAAGGGATAATTCACAAGATGCACTCTGGAGAAGTTTCAGAATGAGAGAGTTGAATTCTGTGGGCTGCTCTCTTCCTGAATGCCATAGGACACCTTTTTTCTGAAAGTAGAAAAGGAGGCTAATATACTATGTTATTATATGCAGAGCTTGTCGATCAGAAGGTCGGCAGTTTGGCGGGTCGAATCCCAAGTGCCGCGTAACAGAGTGAGTGCCTGTTACTCTTCCCAGCTTCTGCCAACCTAGCAGTTCGAAAGCACGTAAAAAATGCAAGTAGAAAAATAGGGACCACTACAGTGGGAAGGTAACAGCATTCTGTGCGCCTTTGGCGTCTAGTCATGCTGGCCACATGACCATGGAGACGTCCTCGGACAAGCGCTGGCTCTTCGGCTTTGAAACGGAGATGAGCATCGGCCCCTAGAGTCGGAAATGACTAGCACGCGTGTGCGGGGGAACCTTTACCTTTACCTTTATATGCAGGGGGGAAAAAGATCAAAATCGTGCAATGATTTCCTTGTGACCCTCTATGTGAACAGAAATTGAACTTTGAAGAGGGATTAAAAAGAGTATTATGCCTTTGAGCTTTGATGTACAGAAAACTCCTGAGAATACCATGGATGGCCAAGAAATCAAACAAGAGGATCATTGGAAAAATTAATCCAGAATACTCACTCAAGGGACAAAAGATCAGGCTGAAGTTATCATATTCTGGATAACTATGTGAAGAACTAGCTCTGGAGAAGCCTTTAATTCTGAGAATGGCAGAAAGAAAAAGACAACTAGCTGCAAAGTGGAGGGACTCCATTATAACAGGGAAGAGGGCACCATTGGAAAACCTGAAGACTAGGCTGGGCAGAACAATCTATCTCTGAGTCAACAGTGACTTAATAGCACTCAATCAATCAGTCAATCAGTCAGTCAATCAATCAAACAATCTATCAATCAGTGGGCTTTTTCCATGGGAAAAACAACATATTTCTTACATGCTAGAATTACATCTTTCTATCTACTCATTAAGCATCTTATAGAAAAACTCCAGAGTCCTGAAACTGTCAACTTGACCTTATTTGGTACATTGTTGGCCCAGAGCAATAATTCTATTGGAATCAATGTCATTCCCAGAGACATAATGGTGTTTTGGCAGGGATCTGTTCTCCAAGCTTGCTGTGTAGCTCCCGGATGTTTCATTACCAAACTTAGGTAACACGTTCAGCAGGTTTTTTGGGTGTTGATATAGGTCCTGGGTGGTTGGGTGGTCTTGTGACTCAATCACAAGAGTGATTGAGTCACAGTCAGCCTTGTGACTCATCCAAGGTAAATGTTCTTACCTTGGTAATGATACTCAAGGATGCCCCGTGGTCCAAAAGGATGGACGCCACATCTTCATGCCCTTCTCGTGCTGAAAGGTGCAATGGGGTGTATCCAGATGTTGTAGTGGCATTTGCTGAGGCTCCTTGCTGTAACAGCTGCTGGACTATATCGGCTTTGCCCAGACGCGCAGAAATGTGCAATGGCGTTTGGTCATCCTACAAATGGAAGGGAAAGAGTAAAACACAGCAAATTCCACACTGGGATTCAAATGTGCAGTTCTAAGAGCCCATGGAGAAAAGCGGGAGAACCTCAACGGGGGCCTGGATAAATTAAAATGGTGACTCCAAACCCCTCAGTTCTGACAGGAAGATCACGTCAAGTGAGATAATGTTGGGAAGGATCCCTCGCCATCCAACTGGAAAAGATGAGCAGAGCACCAACTGTTTTGTTCCGAACTGTTTTGAGTGTGACATTGGGCCAAATGTCCTTCCCCAAGGGCAGGGGTAGGCAACCTCGGCTCTTTTATGACTCATGGACTTCAACTCCCAGAATTCCTGAGTCAGCTGACTCAGGAATTCTGGGAGTTGAAGTCCATGAGTCATAAAAGAGCTGAGGTTGCCTACCCCTGCCCAAGGGTAAAATGGCTGTTCTGAGCATGAATAGGGGTGGGGTTTTGTTTTGTTTTTAGCACTCTGAGCTGCACAGAAAATGCTCTACACTGGAAAGCACTTTTGCACTGAAAAGGGGGTGTCCCACGAAGTGACACGCTCCAACATTTCCACCAAAAGGTTTTACAATCTCTCGGAGAGAATCCTAGGACTATCTCCTTGTCAAGGGACAGCAAAGGATGATAAATAGGCAGGGAAGGGATACCTCACCCCTTAATGCAGAGCAGCTGAAGGCTACCTGCAGCACAGAAGATGTGGAGAAGCTGCTTACCTTGGCTTTAGCTTCCACCTGAGCTCCATTTTGAACCAAGGACCGAACCACCTCTGACTGGCCAGCTCTGGCAGCCATGTGCAGGGCTGTCTCTCCCCTCTGTCAATGTAGAGTACCGTCAAGAAGTTAGGATGAAAGAGAAACGGTAGAAAAATACGTTACTAGCAACAAAAGAGTTATTTGGGATCAGGAGGTAAAACCAGATCATCTTTGATCTCTCGAGATTGTCTAGCCCTCACACAAAGTAATTTATTCCAGGATTGATTTTTTTTTAGCCCTGAAAGCACACAATGGTTTTGTTCTTTGCCAAATTAAAACATTGCTGTTTTTAAAAAAGGAGAGATGTTACGTGAGGAATTAAGGCGACCTTGTGTTTAAACGGCATTTTCCACAGGATAAGTCCATGGGACTAACTTCAGTTCTGAATGCCCCGTCCTCCCCGCCAGTTTGATTCTCTGCTCTTGTGCTTGAGGACTCTGGATGCCTGTTTGTCAGCAGACAAACTCACAGCTGGGCCAATCGAAATGAATCAATAGTAAAAATAAAAAAGGCTATTAACAATCTGCGGAGCTTCATGCACTTCAACCAAAGATGGGTCAGTAGGGAAATGGCAAGGACAGCAAGAAACTCAAAAGGGGAAGCTGCATGTTTGGAGTGTTTGCCACTGTTAAAAGCAAATCCTGCCCATAGCACAGATTGTGCTGAGTGCGCCTGTGGCTCACTTCTCAGGGCATTGAGCCTAGCAGAGAATGGTCTGTGGCAGACCGTAGCAAAACAAAAACAAAAACAGGTATTGTCTGGCCAGCTTTGGGAGAACAAACCCGCCCCAAACCACTCTGGTTTTTAAAGCTTCTCTTCCTCCTTGGGGGTTTGAAAGGTGCTCAGGTTTGATTGGAATCAGCTCCACGGACAGGGTTGCCTCAAAATGACATTCAAGGAATAGGGGCTTTCCCACAGACTGGAGGTGCTTGTGATGGCGCACAAACCTTGTCCCTGTGGCCCAGATCAGGATATAAAGAAATTTGGCTAAGACTTAGGGAGAGAAATGCTGCGGGACCCATCCTTTTGTAGTCCAGGAGAGAACAGGGAAAAAGGTAAAGCCTTCACTTCATATTTCCCTCTTCTGAAATCCAGCTGGGAGAACTCCAAAGAGAGTGTGAGTGCTGGCCAGTTGTGTTGGTTGGTGGAAAAACCAGCAACCGGAGGTTCAGATTGTGGTTCCAGACAATTATCATTATCTCTGGCTAGACAAACAGCCCAGCCAAGGGAGATGGAGAAGAGGAGGCCACTAGCCTGCCCAGTAATGAAAGGTCCACCCTGTTACTTACCACATTGGTTGTGTTGGGAGAAGCTCCGTGGTGCATCAGCTGTGAAACAATATTTACATGTCCCATGAAGGCAGCAACATGGATTGGAGTCAAACCCGACTTGGAAATAAGCAGAGAGAAGAAAAGAATTATCTCTGGGCTGAAATATAAGCAAAGCATTAGCAGAGTACCCCCAGGGGACTGAATGCTTAGCTGTCTGGGACACCTGACGGTTGGTGACTGCAAAAATATACAAGGCTGGCTGTTGCCAATATCACAAGGCCATCCTGTGGCATGTTCAAAACCTGTTTGTTGACACTAAGGCCGCGTCGTGTGCATCTACTTAGGTTTGGAAGAAATCTTCCATTGCATCCTGTACGCCTAGATTGCAAAAGGTGTGTTTTCTACAGTTCAAAGCACGCTGAATGCAGAAAGGCAGAAACCGGAAGTTGAAAAGAGTCACATAAGTAGATCAAATTCAAGCATTCAGGCAGGAGCACATTTATGCGTCCGTGTGCATCACAGAGAAGGCAATGTTCCACTTCACCTACGTGGGAATGAGAGTTTGCTTTTCTATTGTGGTTTGATGGCAGTAAAAGCTATCTTAAAAATTCATGGTGAAAACGGAGCTAATTCTTTTACTCCAGCTTAAAATGCTGTGCCTCCGTTGAAGGCCATCAGGACCTAAGGCCAGCAGAACAAGGCCTTTTCTGGGTCCATTTTGGATACAGCTCTTTGGGGTTTCTCAGTAATTACCAAGAGCCTTGGTGGAGCAGTGGGCTAATGCCTCCTTAAGTAACACCAGCTGCCTGCAATTAGTGCAGGTTCGAGTCCCACCAGGCTCAAGGTTGACTCAGCCTTCCATCCTTCTGAGGTAGTAAAATGAGGACCCAGATTGTTGGGGGCAATAAGCTGACTTTGTAATAATGCCGCTTGGGGGGGGGGCGAAAGCCCTAATAAGCAGGCATGTACATAGAATGAAGGCTATTGCTAAGCACATTGATTTGTGCTTTAGATTGTAAGCCGCCCTGAGTCTTCGGAGAAGGGCGGGATATAAATGGGATTAAAAATAATAATAATGAACACAAAAGATTTTGCCAAAGGACTTTGTTTTCTTAAAATTAGCAAACGGAAATACTAACCCAGGCAATAGAAGAAGGTGGTGATCACGTTTGCCAAGAATCCTTTTCAGCATTCTGAGCTCTTGTGCTCCAAGGCTGTAATATGGCTTATTTAAATAAACCTGGCCGTAGCTGCAAAGATGGCTTACCTCTGTGACAGCTTGAATAGAGGCTCCATGTTTCAGCAGTAGTTCCATCACTTTAATTCTGTTCTTTTTGCAGGCAATGTGGAGAGGCGTGAAACCGTTCTGAAAATTGTAGAAAGCGTTACAAAAATCCCCCCCCAAAGAGTGTTTGCAAAATCTGTCCATCCCTTTTAATAGTGTATGACTGCTAACTCTTTTTTTTAATGATTTGTTTGCTTCTATTTCTCCAGGAGTTCAAGGCAGTTGATGTGAGCATGTTCATTTTATCTGCATACAAAGGTGAACAGTGGGCTAATGCCTCCTTAAGTAACACCAGCTGCCTGCAATTAGTGCAGGTTCGAGTCCCACCAGGCTCAAGGTTGACTCAGCCTTCCATCCTTCCGAGGTAGGTAAAATGAGGACCCAGACTGTTGGGGGCAATTAAGCTGACTTTGTAATAATGCCGCTTGGGGGGGTGTATGAAAGCCCTAATAAGCAGGCATATACATAGAATGAAGGCTACTGCTAAGCTTGTAAGCCGCCCTGAGTCTTCGGAGAAGGGCGGGATATAAATGGAATTAAATAAATAAATAAATAAATAAATAAAGTGTGTTGGGCTGGGAGAGAGGGATGGGACTCTGAAAAATTACACACACACACACACACATACACACAGAAGCTCTCATGACGGAAGGTGAGTTTGAAACGGGGTCTCTCACTCCTAGTCCAACCCTTTCAGTAAATACCTTTATAGGGTTATATAAGCTGGTAAAAATAGTTCATTGTCCTTGCTAAAATGCTAATGATAAATGTGGCTCAAAGAAAAGAAACAGATGTATCATCCAGCACACAACTGCATTAGTGCAACTGCAAAATTTAAAAAAAAAAGAATGCCCTGACTATCAAAGATCCATGTATTTCTGCTCACAGCATTTACTTAGATGTTGACAATAAATTTTTAAACTAGTCAAAGTGGCATCAGCTGCTTATTTTAAAAGCAACTGACAGAATTGGGTCTCACCTCTGTAGAAAAATACTTCAGCTACCTTCTCAACTGGAGAAAAATATCAGAGACTTTCAGAGTCATTACCTAATCTAGCTGAATGAAAAATCTCCTTTGTTGTCCCATCACCACCAATGCCATATCTTCAACGTTGCATTTGCCAACGGTCTCTCTCTTCCTGCTAAGGGCTACTTTTTCTGCATCCCATCTGGTCCAGGAGAGGGTCGGTCTTGGTGACTGGCCCCTCTCTTCCACTGCCCTCAGCTAGGAGGTTAAAACCTTCCAGTTCAAGATTTATCAATTTATGTACCATAAGGGCTTGCCTTCTTTGAAAAAGTCCCTGGCTAATTTAGATTTTGAGATCATTTTAGGATTAAGTTTGCTTAGTTCTACTGCTTTTTAATATTTTATTCCTATTGTATAATGAGCATTTTATTATCATTAGTTCCAAGAACCTGATTGAAAGAAACTGGATGGTATTTTTTTAAACAAGTAAATTAATATGGATATATGTATTTTTTTGTTGTTTTAGGACACCCCCTGATAGTCTGACGTCCTTGGGGTCACAATAACTTTCTTGCAGCCATAAACTATGTATTTTTTTCATTCTGTGAATCAGCTTGTTCCAGTCTGGACATCTTTTCTTCTACTTGGCCCAGAGGAGATGAGACACTTTTAATTAGAATTTAATGTTGCATTGAAGTTTGGGCAGGCTGGACTAGGGCAGGGGTAGGCAACCTTGGCTTTTATGACTAGTGGACTTCAACTCCCAGAATTCCTGAGCCAGCATGGGGGAACTATGGTCCCTTCATGACTTGTGGACTTCAACTCCCAGAATTCCTGAGCCAGCATGGCGGAACTATGGTCCCTTCATGACTCGTGGACTTCAACTCCCAGAATTCCTGAGCCAGCATAGGGGAACTATGGTCCCTTCATGACTCGTGGACTTCAACTCCCAGAATTCCTGAGCCAGCCATGCTGAAGGGAAAGTGAGAGGTTTCCATGCTGAGCCATGCTGGCTCAGGAATTCTGGGAATTGAAGTCCACAAGTCATGAAGGGGCCATAGTTCCCCCATGCTGGCTGAGGAAATCTGGGAGTTGAAGTCCATGAATTATAAAAGAACCAAGGTTGCCTACCCCTGGACTAGGGGAATCAAAGTTACAGTAGCATTTGTGCTCTCTGCTCAGCAGGCCATTTCTGGAGACTGCAAAGGCCCAGGTGTCCTTCTCTGCCTGCTCAGAGGGGGAAAGGTACATCTTCTGCAGCCCACCTGAAGTGTGACTGAGCATGGATCGTGGCCAACTACAAGGTCACAATCAGCTCCAAGGAGATAGCACTCAAGGCAGCTCTTCTAGTCACAGAAGGTTGAGAATGCTTAGAGTAAAAAAAAACCACCCAAAACTGTTAAAAATGTTTTTTAAAAAACATTAAAAACAACAGTGGGGTTATTCATAAATTTCTTTCTACAGCTAGATTTTTCAGAATGATAAAAGACTATGATAATCTTTTTATATGAGGAATTTTTAACACAATCACAACATCAGCAACAGAATGAAACCAACTCACTTCCTTCCTTTCCTCTGACCACAATTGTCAAAAATCAATAGTGTAATAATTTTGTTCCATTTTCAAGTTCAAAACTCTAGAAATCTGTCTTTGGGAACTCACGATAAGCTTAGCACAGCTTTTGCTTTAAAAAAAGGAAAAAATGTAAACAAAGTCCAGACTATAAAAAAAGAAAATCCTGACCTTATTCAGAAAACTATGGACATCTTTCCTCTTTAACTTCTCACTTTTACAAGACTGCTACTATGCAATTATAGAAAAAACCTTCTAGGAAGACAGTATCCCCTTCCTTCCTTACTTACTCCCTCCCTCCCTCCCTCCCTCCCTCCCTCCCTCCCTTTCATTCATTCTAATAAATTAATAATAAATAAATAAATCTAAAGAGGCCCACAGGCTCTTCTCTTGAACCCTATTGCCATTGCAATGTTTTTTCTCCCAGCTCTCAAACACAAGCCCCAACCCAGTTGGTAAACGGGGGGAGGGGAAGGGGGGGGGACAGGAGGGACCCCAGTGTGCTCACCAGTGCTTTGGCATTAGGATTCGCCTTCTTGTCCAACAAAACCTTGGCAACCTTGTAATGGCCACAGTGAGCAGCTACATGAAGCGCTGTCAGGTAGTCATTGGTCACATCATCCACGGGTACATGGTGCTCAATCAGGAGCTGAACGCAGTTGAGATGGTCCCCTTGGGTCGCCATGTGCAACGGAGACAAGCCATTCTGGAATATTAGAAGAAGGGAAGCAGAGTAAGAAGCCCACCTCTAGAAAACAAAAGACAAGACTAACATCTGGCTCTTGTCTAGCTGCTCAGCTGGATGGGTATTTATAGGGGGAGGCTCAAGAAAAACCTTTCAAGGGGCTGTTGTGATCCTTATCTTACAAAAGCAACACATCCATGGGAACTTCAAAGTAATCTCAGGAAAGGAAAAAGGAAAAGAAAAAAAAGGAATGTTTACACTGGTAAAAGCGCTTAACCTGGAAGTCAGAACTTTTCAGGCCAAGGCAGGAATAGGTTTCTAATCTTTTAAGCTGCAGAGTTGTTTTTCACCAAGTAAGAACCCTGTATTTAAATAAAGAGAAACCTTTCCCACACACCCAGAAAGACCAACATCCAAAATATCCCTAGCGATGGAATGCAAACAATCTAAAGTTACTTTGCACAGATCTCTAGTCATGCATCTTTTAAAAAGTCAGTGGTTGCAGAAAGGCCTTCTCGATGCATCTCAAGGAAATGCTGATGTCAACGCTGCTAACATTGAATGTTCTTGCTTGACAAGAGATGAAGAAGTAGCCATTTCATATGTTAAACTTGTGCACTGTTGCTTTAAGAGATTGGATTAAGGTTTGGAGGGGGAAAGAGGAGGATTCTTCTTCAAGGCCATCTGAAATTAAAGAAGATAAGAACTTGGCGGGTTTTCTAATGGAAGGGAAACTGATTCTATAAATTAATTGGAGAATATGATTAATGACAAAATTAGAAAGGTGGAGAATAGTGTTTTAATATATTGTACAAGGGGCGGAGATTTCAGATTCCAGCTTCCTTCGAGCAAGCATTTGCCAGTGTATTAGGCTAAATAAAGGACTTTTAAGGTAAACAATGCCTCAGAGTCACTTGAAAAGCCCATACATCAGAAACTTGACAGCTGCATTTTCTTGAATCAATCTTTGATGTATGAACAGAAGCCGTCAACAACAGATCAGGTAGCCAACAAAGAGATGCTTAGAATTGCTCTTTGATACCGAGCACCATTTATGACAAGCCTAGTAGGACAGCCACAATGGAGTTATTGTGGGTTAACGGTTTGATAAGAGGGCAAATAGTCAAGTTCATACACATTCCCATGCTTAATATTTTCCTGGCTTACCAGGAAAAGAGGTATTCTGCATCCACTTTTATCCAAATAAGATTACTCTAAAAACTTGTTTACATAGAAAAGTGTTATAGTCTTAAGGGGACTGGGTTTAAAAACAGGTACTCCTTCCTGTGATTTTGGCTTAGCTTCCTGCAAGAAGAGGACTAACCCTGCTTAGCTTCCAAGCCTAGACTGTTGTTGTTAGCTGCGAAGTCATGTCCAACCCATCGCAACCCCATGGATGACATTCCTCCAGGCCTTCCTGTACTCTACCATCTTCTGGAGTCCATTTAGGCTCCTGCCTACTGCTTCAGGGACTCCATCCAGCCACCTCATTCTCTCTCGTCCCCTTCTTCTCTTGCCCTCAACCTTTCCCAGCATTAGGCTCTTCTCCAGTGAGTCCTTCCTTCTCATTATGTATATAGTATGTTTAAATGTGTGTTATGTATGTATCTACTCTATCTATCTATCTATCTATCTATCTATCTATCTATCTATCTATCCTATCTACCCTGTCTCTGTCTCTGTCAAGCTACGCTATCTTATCTATCTCTCCTATCTACCTACCCTATCTGCTCTATCTACCCTATCTATTCTCTATTCGCTCTATCTATCCTACCCTCCCTGCCCTATCTACCTACCTACCCACCCTATATGCTCTATGTGCTTTATCTATCTACTCTATATGCTCTATCTATCCATCTATCCGCTCTTTCTTATCTACTCTGTCTATCCTATCTACCTATGCACCCTATGTATTTGCTCTATCCTATCTATCTACCTACCTACCTATCTAGCCTACTCTATCTGTCTGCCTCTGTCTATCTTGTTGTTGTTGTTGTTAGTTGCGAAGTCGTGTCTGACCCATCGCGACCCCATGGACAACATTCCTCCAGGCCTTCCTGTCCTCTACCATCTTCTGGAGTCCCTTTAAGCTCATGCCTACCGCTTCAGTGACTCCATCCAGCCACCTCATTCTCTGTTGTCCCCTTCTTCTATTGCCCTCAGCATTAGGCTCTTCTCCAGTGAATCCTTCCTATGGGAAGGAAGCCTAGACTAAATTTGGCCAAGGCTGCCATCTACTGAGATAGGAGAGGAGCTTCAGAAACCTTCCTGAGACCCTCATCCCTTGGGGTGATCAAATTATAGACAGCCCGGGTCTAAGAAAGCACCACTGAAGGTACCAGAAGAGGTGAAAGAGGGAAGATTTTCTCCATGATCCTTTTCTTCAAGAAATCAACTAGCATCTTCCTTTCTGGTTAGCAGCCATTTGCTTGTGCCAAAAGTAACGATCAGAGAAGAGTTTAAAAAAGGGCCACAATGGATTAAAGTGGGTCACGGCCAAACGAATTCTGCTGCTACAGCACATTAAGGCAATGTGAGAAAAGGAATAAAAATAAGACCATTTTGGAATGAAATCCACACTGTAGTCAACACCGATTAAACGTACGTTTTGAAAAACGAAGAAAATGCCATTTTAGCAATTCCTTAAGAAAACAACCTTACAGTTTATCTGAGCTTTTCTCAAGACCTGGGCTGAAGCAAGCAGAAAACACAGCTTCCACTGGAGGAAGAAGAGCAAAGGCCAAACGCGTGGGACTGAGGTGCGACGTCCAACATAGAGGAGGACTTGACAGAAACTCAACCCAAACCTCCCTTTCTTCTTTGTACAGTTGATGCCCAATTCTGTACCACAAGCTGCTTTGAATCCCTTCTGGTTCGAAAGACAGACTGACGTGGGAAATCAAACCCAAATTGGGTGGATAGAATTGTTTGCAAGCTGCTTGGCACCCCCTGAAGTTGCACTTAGGCCTGGATAAGGCTAGGAAGGCCTGGCTCTTTGCCCAAGTTTCTGGCATCTGTTTTTGGCTCCTGTCTGGCTTTTGCTCACTTCACTCTTTTATTTCCTTTCTTCTACTGTTTAATATAGAAGGGACATGGTGGCTCAGTGGGTTAGGACGCTGAACTTGTCGATCGGAAGGTCGGCAGTTTGGCGGGTCGAATCCCGAGTGCCCCGTAGCAGAGTGAGCGCCTGTTACTCATCCCAGCTTCTGCCCACCTAGCAGTTCGAAAGCACGTAAAAATGCAAGTAGAAAAATAGGGACCCCTACGGTGGGAAGGTAACAGCGTTCCGTGTGCCTTTGGTGTCTAGTCATGCCGGCCACATGACCACGGAGACGTCCTCGGACAAATGCTGGCTCTTTGGCTTTGAAACAGAGATGAGCACCGGCCCCTAGAGTCGGAAACGACTAGCACGCATGTGCGGGGGAACCTTTACCTTTACCTTACTGTTTAATATATATATATATATTTAATGTTTGCACCTGTGAACCTCTCAGCTGTATTGAGATGTGTGTGCTGTACAAATTTAATAAATAACGACAACACAATTTAGGCTTCTCAAACTGGTTGCCCATGATAGGGGAAAATGTTTATCAGGAAACAGTCAAATTAATCATGGGCACTGCGGGTCAAATGTTGACAGATGGAGGGATTGTAATCTCTGGCCAAACATTGACAAAACCTGAAAAACCTGTTTGAATAAATTTTCACCTGAGAGGAAGAAAAATGTAGCAATGAATATCAATAGGCATCGATCTATCTGTCTTACATGCTTGAAGTCCCTTCATTCTCACCCGCTCACAGGCACAGGCAAAAGACACAGAAAGCAGCAGGTTTCTGTTTGAAAAACTAAGACACGGGGCTGAGGTTTATGGCGAACCAGGAATCAAGGAACCTGGCGTAAGTTCTACAATTGCCCCATTTCCCATCTGAAAAAATGGGTGCAGAAGTTCTAACCTAAACCAGGGGTCCCCAACCCCAGGGCTGTGGACCAGTACCGGGCTGCGGCACACCAGCAACCGGTCTGCAAAAACAAGCGAAGCCCCATCCGCAAGATGCGGGCTGCACACAAAACCAGGCACCCTCCGGTCTGCGGAAAAACCTCTCTCCACGGAACCGGTCCCTGTTGCCCCAAAAGGTTCAGGACCTCTGACCTACACTACAGAGTTGTTGTTATAAGTAACACAAAATAATGTAGACAAAGAAGCATCCTGAGAATTCTAAAAGGCGCTACCTGTCCCACCTAAATGCAAGGCTATTCCTAAGCTGGAAAACAACAGAAATCATGGATGGAAGTGAATTTCCAATCATGTTATATTCAGCCAGACTCTTTTCTTTACCAAGCCTCTCCCGAAACAAAAAATGGATATGACGGGAGGCTTTGGAGCCTGTGATTCCCCAAATCCTGAGCTCCACAACGTTACCTTTGTTTTGGAAAGAAGAGGGGCTCCGCGGTCAAGCAGCATCCGCACCACTTGTTCGTGTCCGCTTCGGGCTCCACAATGCAGAGGGGTCAGGCCATCCTGAAGGAAATAAAGTTACAGCTCTTTTTGGAGGGCGGGGAAACCAACAAAAGCAGGGAAGCTTAATGCCTGCAGAGTAGTGTCCAGGAAGAAAGTTACATCTTAATTATATATATATATATATATATATATATATATATATATATATATATATATATATATATATATATATATATATATATATATATATATATATATATATATATATATATATATATATATATGTTTCAAATGTTAACTCTTTAGATTACCTTGCTAGGCCCCAAACATGGGGCAAATCTTTATTTCCTGTTTTCAGCCTATCTTGAAGGCTATCGAACAGGCAGTAGTCACACCGGACAATTCCTATATTTGCCCCATGTTTGGGGCCTAGCAAGGTAATCTAAAGAGTTAACATTTGAAACATATCTTCCCTTGCAGAAAAAAAAAGCTAACAGAGCGAGAGAGACCTTGTGGCTTAGAGGCAAATAACACTGCCTCATATGCAATCAGCCCAGGTTCGAATCTCAGAAGGGTATGGCTGGCTGATGACGACTAATAAGTCAGAAATGCATTTCAGTTTCCCTTTAATTCTTTGTTAGTAATTTACACAAATATATATATATATATATATATATATATATATATATATATATATATATATATATATATATATATATATATATATATTTACTTATTAAAAATAGAATCAAGAAGTCACACTTGCCAATATCACAGGATAATGGTTCAGTAAGTACTTAGTCTGCCTTATGCATGCAAGAAATGGTTGCTCAGAGATTGCCGGGACCAAGATAATTCAGGAAGCGAAGGAGAAAGAAAGAGCTATAGAAATCCAGTCTTTCCTGCTTCTTCCCTGCTCACTGTAGCTTCCTCCCCCAGATGAAGTTCTTCTTGGTCTTTTCCCCTGCATATTCTGGATGACATTTCAGAATTGGTATTTCGAGTCCAAACTTATAAGTAGTCACTTCAAACCCCATTGTAACAAGCCCCAACTTTCTCTAAACACATTTCTGAACCAGGCATTCCCAGGAAAAGCCTTGGAGAACAATTTCCAAAGGACAAAGGACAGATCCCACGCAAGGTTCTTCACCTGACAGACTCGCTCAGCCTCACATGTTTTTCTTATCAGGCAGGACTTTTTCTCCATCACCCAAGAATGAAAGTTTTTGGGTATGATGAATGCCTTTCCTCCCAAGCAAACCTGGTTTTTACATTGCTGGGAAAGATCCTGCAGGTGTTTCATTTAGATGACGCAACCCTGCCTCTTATCATAGAATCCTCGGGAATTGCAAATGGCGAAAGGATAGTGTTTGTCGTATGCACTCATCTATGACTTAGGGAGAAACAACCAAGAATATTGTATTTTTGGAAAGGTAAATCATTCCAAGCTGATCAAGCCTGATCCCTGAATTTGTGAGGTTTGACAACACATCTCCCCAGTTGTTTTGCTTCTGGAACTCATGGGATTCACGAAGAGGTGATCATTTCAAAAGCTGCCTCAGAAAAACCCTCCAAAATTCACAAAACCACAATTTAGTGCGCTTCACGTATTTTAACTGACATTTATTTGGATTTTTTTTTTCTCCTTGGCGCTTCTCACAATGTTCCTCCAGGACAGCGTGTCAGCTAATGTCACTTTCTTTAAGATGGCTGAGGCAAATTGTGACAGGCCAAGCACTTACATTGCTTTACTTCACAGTGGAGGCATATTTTACCCGTAGCCTTGGTTTAGGAGACCAAGCCTCAAATTTCTCATCGTATCACTCAGTGGCTGCACAAAGCATCAGGCCCATGGGTCTCCTAAGCTCCGTTCAAACCCCAAAGTGCCAGAGAGTCAAAATGCTGAGAATGGAAGCAGGATGGAGTGACTTCATCAGGCCTTTAGATGACTTTCTTGCTCTTTGGCTCCTCCAGGTGTTTTCTGTTTTTTTTACTGGGGGTTCACATGCTCCAGGTAAGAGTAGATGTGAATGGTTTATACTTTTGCTTTAGTCACCAGGTTAAAATAGAACAACATTCACAGGATCAAAGCTAACCATATAACCACAATTGCAGGAAACGGAATCAACCAGCAGCATTTGCAACTCATCCATCCCAAGTGCCCTTCAGAAAAACCAGATCTTAATCCAGTTTTCATTTCATTTCATTATTTCATTTCACTTCAGTGTTCTGCTTGTATGCCACTCATTCCTACAGGCGCTTTCTGGAATGAGGTGACCTTATCTCTGTTCTTAAAAAGGGGACCACTACAGCTTGCATTTGGGGTCCCAGATGGCAATATTCCCTAGCATATGGGTCTCACTGGAAGGGCAGACACTGCCTAGCAAAAAAACAATCTCCAGAGCCACACCGGACAAATCGAAGCAACTCCAGCTAATTTGGGACTTTGTACTTGCTTGTTTCTCCCACAAAAGGAGGGGAGAGCAGGATAAAGGCGTGGGCAGAAGAACTATTCATAAGCCAATTTATTAAGACAAGATACAATCACCTGAACACCGTGTCAAAGAGGTTCAAAGCCAGCCAAATAAACACCAGACAAATATAAGGACCCATCAGTACAATAATGAAGAGAAAATGACATTCCAGAACGCCAGCAAGCTTAATGCCATAAACAAGATCTATACAAAGTGTTATTTAGCTGTCACTTCACCTCTTTAAGCCACATCAATCACTTCTCCCCCCCCCCTTGCACATTTTTGGGAAGTGCTTTCAAAGCAGTTTCGATGATTCCCTGAGTGCACAGTGTGCTCCGTTAACCACTGTGATATGCTGGGGAGCATCTTTCTGACAGGGAGAAGGGGGTGTTATTGCTTTAGTCATTGAGATCACATCGAGTGAGGGCAATCTTATTTATTGTTCAGATCCTGTTGTGCCTCAAATGCCAAAGTGTGAGGTTATCAGGGAGCTGCTTCCAAAGAAAAACAGGAGTCAGGAGAGAGAGGAATAAATCATACATGGGGCCCAGGGCACATCTAGGGAAACCTCTCCCAGAGTTACAGGAGCAGTGAATAATGGAAGCAGACATCCGGAAGTCCTGCAGATACTGCACAGCCGGTAGAAGTTGCTGTGACAAGATATAGCGAAGGCTCCCTCCAGACAATGGTAGGACCTCCATCTAAAGACTACGTCCCTTTCAGTACCAGTTGCAAGGGAGCTATGGAGCTTAGATCCCGCTGGGCCCTCTGAGAAGAAAGCCTGGATTAAGGTGATCTTCCGTCTGAGTAGGAGAGTTTGGGCTGTCTCCAAAGAAGCAACTCTCATGCCCCATAGTGGTGGCAGGCCTGAAAGAACCAGAGGAGGCGCCTCTTCCGCATTCAAAGTCTCCTGCAAGGGGAGGAAGCCCATCCTCCACAGGAGGCCATAGAGATATTCAACCTCTAGAGGATTCAAGTTGATGAAACTTTCTCCCTTATTTCCCACCCCCCCATCCCGAAATCTCTCTTCTTCTTGAGGCTCGCTCTGTCCAGGGCAGTGAAAGAGAGCTGCCTCCATTTGGTGTGCAATGTGACTGCTGAGAAGGTGAATGCTTTAATGTGGATTTTTTTTAAATGGTTTTTCATCAGTCTTAATAAATGTACAGGAAACCAGCAAGAGTCAATGGTGTACAAACAAACACCGCACTAAACAAATAAACTGATAATCTTTGGGAGGATGGTTTTGGGGTTTGTTTCATGGGTAATTCATGGGGTTTGTGGTCAGGCCTGCCCAAGCCAGATCTCTCACTTGGGAAAGAAAGACCCACAACGTGTCCCGTTGCCTGGAGGCGGTCCAGGTCTGGATGGGGAGAAACAGGCTTCGTCTCAATCCCACCAAGACTGAGTGGCTGTGCATACCAGCATCTCGGGGTAACCAGACTATTCCATGTTTAACGATGGGGGGTGAGGTGTTACCCCCCGTTGATAGGGCTCGCAACTTGGGCGTCCTCCTGGATTCACGGCTCAATTTTGAAGACCACATAGGAGCCGTGACCAGGGGGGCTTTTGCCCAGCTTTGCCTGGTGCGCCAGTTGCGACCCTATCTGGACCGAGATGCCCTACGCACAGTCACTCATGCGCTCGTGACCTCCTGTTTAGACTACCGCAATGCTCTCTACATGGGGCTGCCCTTGAGGACCACTCGGAGGCTTCAGCTGGTGCAGAATGCAGCCACGCGAGTTGTGATGGGGGTTTCCCGATACTCCCATGTAAAACCTCTGCTCCGCAAGCTGCATTGGCTCCCGGTTGCCCTCCAGGTGAGATTCAAGGTGCTGCTGATGACCTAAAAAGCCCTAAATGGCTTGGGTCCGGGATATCTGAGGGAACACCTGCTGCCGGCATCAAGCTCCCTTCGTCCAGTGCACTCCCACAGGGAGGGTCTGCTCAGGGTGCCGCCGGTAAAAGATTGCCGGTGGATAACACCCAGGGGGAGGGCCTTCTCAGTGGGGGCGCCTGCCCTGTGGAACCAGCTGCCCGTGGAGCTCAGGACTGCCCCCAACCTCTGTTCATTCCGCTGGGACCTGAAGACCTGGCTCTTCGAGCTCTCTGGCCCAGGCTGAGAATTTTAATTTTAATTTTAATTTTAATTGGGGTTTTTACTTTTTTTTCAGGGATTGATGTAATTTTTTAAAATTGTTTTTAACTTTTGTATTTCTTGTTTTAAATACCCTGTAAACCGCCCTGAGTCCTTCGGGAAAGGGCGGTATATAAATCTAATTAAATAAATAAATAAATAAATAAATAAATAAATAAACAAACAAACAAATAAATAAACCCCATTTGACTTGAAGTAATAGGTCCTTTTACTAAAGGGTGCTGGATGCAGTAAAGTCAGGCTAGAACTGAATTTCCTGCACAAAAAACACACAAGCTTTCCCCCTCCCCCCAATTCGACCCTCCCCCACCTTGACCAGTCATCTCTAACCAATGGGTGGATGTCTAGGTGTTTTGGCAACATGCGGCATTTGGAGCAATCAACACTCCATTCCCAAGTGTCTCTGTCTTCTCGGTGTCCTTGAAGACTGGCATGAATTGGTTCAACACATCCCTGGTCTTCCTCAACTGCCAGTCCCCCTCCCTGTTTTCCAGCGCCAAGCTAATACATGTGTATCGCCCATTTCGTCCCTCGCGTCCTCCCTGCTCCCAACTATTGACGGCAGGATGCCAACGAGGCTTAGGGCTGCATATGGCAGAACTGACAATACCGTCATTTTCAGAAGAGCTCTGCCTCCGGAACTGTTTTGCAATACAGAATAATAAAACAACGGCGGTCAGTCTTACCCTTGTTTTGGCATCAATTTTGCCTCCTCTGTCAAGTAACAGCTTCACCATGTTGGTGTTCCCTCTTTTGGATGCTACATGGAGGGGAGTGATGTCATTCTGCAGGGGGGAAAAGAAACGGCCTTTGCATTTCACCTGGGCGGAACCTCTTCCCTCCCCCGCTATGACTCTCAAGGTGCTCATTCTTGCACCATTTTAAATTGCCTCTTCCGTTCCTGGAGGACCGCCGGGGAAGTGGGGAAAGGGCATGGCAGCTTCCGTTTTCCTGCCTTCTCCTATTCTGCCCCTTCTAATCAGCACAGGAAGAGCACCCGCAGCTGGTAGAAGGTGTCTCCTGCCCTGCACACTTTAAATCTCAGGGCCAGTTCTTCCAGGGTATGAGAAACCCCTGGGCCCAATACCAGATGGCAATTGATTATTTTCACTGTGGCCTTGGCACTGCCCCGAGTGCTGAGCTGGCACTGTTGCCATAGGGGCTCAGCCAGAAAGCTCTTTTGGTGATTCAGGTCATCATGCTATATTTTTCTTTTTTTAAAAATGTGTAATATATTTTGGGAAGCTGCAAAAAACCTCCTGGAAGGCAAAGCTCATCTATCACACCACCAAGAAAGCATTAATCAATGCAATTGCCAGAGGTTAAGCTGGATTTGAGGACATCTCTGCCTCTTAAACCAATATAGTAGGGCCTCCTTCAGCATTCCTCATTCTGGCTGAGAAGAGCGAGAAGGAGAAAAGGATGGACTGGACTCCTCAATCAATCAATCAATCAGAATAAATCTGGAAGGGACATTGGAGGTCTTCTAGACCAACCCCCTGCTCAAGCAAGAGACCATTTCAGACAGATGGCTGTCCAGTCTCTTCTTAAAAATCTCGTGATGAACCACCCACAAGTTCTGGTGGCAAGCTGTTCCACTGGTTAATTGTCCTCACTGTTTGGAAGTTTCCCCTTAGATCCAGATTGGTTCTCTCCTTCATTAGTATCCATCCATTGTTTCTTGCCTTGTCTTCTGGTGCTTTGGAAAATAAGTTGACCCCCCTCCTCTTCTTTGTAGCAACCCCTCAAATTCTGGAATACTGCTATCATATCAACCCTAGTCCTTCTTTTCTCTAGACTGACCATATCCAATTCCTGCAACTGTTCCTCATGGTGTTTTTTTTCTCTCTCCAGACCCTTAATCGTCTTAGTTGCTCTTCTTTGTACTTTTTCCAAAGTCTCAACATAGTTTTCGTAATGTGGTGACCAACCTGGATGCAGTATTCCAGGTGTGGACTTACTAAGGATTTATAAAGTGATACTAATACTATGCCTCTGTTTATACAACCAAGGATTGTATTAGTTTTTTGTTGTTTTTTTTTTGGCTGCTGTGCACACCACTGGCTCATGTTTAAGTGATCGTCCACTAGGACTCTTTAAGATCCCTCTCACAGTGGCTCTTTATGAGCCAGGTTTCCCCTAATCTGTACTTGTATCTTTGGGGTTTTTTTTCCAACGAGGTGTTCTTCCTTCTCCTGGAATGAAACTGGCTCTCTGCTTGGAGCATGGTTGTCTTCTTAAACTATCTGAAGTGCTCTTCTTGTGCTGACTCATTTCAATGAAGTTGCCCTCGATATGAACCCCAAAAGACTCATCATTAAAGGGGAAGAAAAATACACCCAAAGCTCAGCTGCCATCCAAACCGAACCATTAATTCTGCAGAAGAAACCTTCCCTTCTTCCTCCACCCATATCAGGACGAGTGACTTCTGCATGCTTGGCAAGAGAGCCCCATGATTGTTCCCAGGGGGGTCCCCAAGAGCCAGACCAGAGGGAGCCTGTTTCCTCTTCTTTCTTAATCAACTCCGCCAAGCAATCAAGAGATTGAATCTCCAGAGTTGAAAAATCCTTCTTCATTTTTCTTGGAAATGTTCCTACGTTTTACAGGATGCAAACTCCCGATCTTCTTAGCAAATCAGCCCCCAACCTCTGCCCTAAACAAGGCCCTGAAGCCTCTCTGCTTAGAATTTCTACTGAAAAGAGGTGATGGGGGTTGTAGTCCAAAGGCTTAGAAGTTTCTGGGTCAAGGGAGTAGTGCTAAATGAGAATACTAGATGATTTTTTTTAACAGATTGTGACATACCCTGGCAGTAAAGTCCACAGCCGCCCCACGGTTTAACAGCAGTGTAGCTACGTTGATGTTCCCGTAGTGAGCAGCTATGTGTAGAGGAGTAAAGCCACTCTGAAAGATAAAGAAAAACAACCACAACATACACAGCAAAAGATCAATTATTGTTATTTTTTTCCAATGTCTTCTAGGAGCTCCTATAATGCATGTTCCCCCAAAAGGGGGTGGTCATTCTAATTTTCACCACTGTTTTGCTTAATGGCCCATCTGAGGATGGGGAGGTTGGGAGAGCACCGAAGTAAATATGTTACTCGTATTTTGGGAGAGAGAGAAGGAAAAAATATTTGGCTATTTCAAAAAGAAACTGCCAAAAAATTGCTCCTAATGCAAGGCAAATGGTGTCTGCCATTTAGTTTGTCAATGTCTTTTTGGAAATATCTATGTGGGATGAATATTTCAGCATTCTCGCCAGCTAAGCATTTTACATTTTCCCTGCTGAAGTTTAGAAAGAAGACCTCTAAAGTAAATGCCTGGCTATTTTTTACTATTCAAAAATCGAAGATGGGTGCTAATTGAAACAGTACCAGAGTCTATTTTAAAAGAAATTAATAAGAGGTGGGGTTTTTTAATAAAAAAATTATTCTATATAAGATGAAGTCTCCTGTGTGAGCAAAGAGGCGGGATTAATCTTACAATTTCATTAGACAGTATCTGTCCAACCGAAGATGTTCAGTGAGTCACTGTGATACTTGAGTGATTTTGTTTTGTTTTTTAAAAGAAGTTCCGCTGTTTTGACAAATGCTAAAACATGCAGCCATTCCGTCCATTCCCACCACGAGTGAAAATTTCGTCGGGAACCCATCCGCTTCCGAAATGGTCCGCAAGCCTAGTTAGCCATGCTCCCTCTGCCTCCGTCTCAGACTTTTTCTGAGTCCCTGGGAAGAATCCGTCCCTTCTGTTGGATGCCGACAACCAAGTGTCATGCAGGAGCCAGTCACGGGTGCAGAAGTGGACAGAGATGTCTGCAGCTTTGCACAGAGCATATAAAACCTCGACCCAGCAATGGAGACCCGGTCAGACCCCATCTTCTGCCTCTGGGGCGGGGTGGGTGGGAAAGACCACGATTTCCACTGAAGCTCTCTTAAGGGGCATTTTTTTAAAGCACAGGACTCAGCTGCAGAAAACCCTGCCCTCCACTACGTTCTCCATCACCATCACCACCACCATCCCCTTCAGCACATGCCACCCTTCGGTTCAGGCGGAAGCCGCTCTCTACTCCTCTAAAAGGCAGCGCAGAGAAGAGAAGTGAAGAGAAGAGAAGAGAAGAGAAGAGAAGAGAAGAGAAGAGAAGAGAAGAGAAGAGAAGAGAAGAGAAGAGAAGAGAAGGGAGAAAAAAGCAGCAGCTCTGAGTGGTAGGAGAGCAATGAGACTCATAGTTGAGACACAGAGAAGACTTTATATAGATATAGAGATATACCTCGGTTGTTCTATTCACCATCATCTAGGTTAACACATTGGGAAGCAAAGGAAAGGGGGAAAAATGAATGGTTAGTTCTCCCAACAGCCATAATGGGGCAGAAAGCTTGGCAAAGGCCAGATGAGGCTGAAATAAAATCACAAACAAGCACAGAAGGGAAGCAGGGCTGATCGGCAGAAAGACAAATGGTTAAACGTGTAAGTAAATACTCCTGGGGGGGGGGAATCAAAAACACCTCTCTCTCTCTCTTTCTTTCTTTCTCTCTCTCGCCCTCTCTCTCACTCTGTTCCATGGCAGCCTTCAGTTCTAGACTTCTTGATTTTGACTCCTGTCAGTTTCTCACGCAACCAAAAGAAAGGTGGGTCACTTTCCTGGCACGGGAAGTTGTGCCAGGCTTCGCTCAGTATTTGCAATAGCTGGTGGAGTCAAACTATAATGGCTTGACTAAAATTGCTTTGCGCATTTAGGTTCAACATGAAATTCAATTTGAAAAAGTGGTTTTTTATTGAGCCATGGCAAGAGGGCAGAGTTGCCTTACGTCATCAAAACTCCGGTCAAGGAGCAGCAGGGGAAGGAGGGCACGCATCCGTCGATGTCTTTCGAAGAAAAAGGAAACCGTTGCATAACTAACCTTGGACTCCACATCGGCATTGTGGTCGTTCTGCAGTAGCAAAGCAGCCGCCTTGGTGTCGTCCTTGCGCGCAGCGATGTGGAGGGCAGGGAGCCGGACTTTGCCCTTGGTGTCATTTTCGAGCAATAAAGAGACCACCTGGTCATGACCCTGCTGGAGAGCCACAGCCAACGGCGTGAAGCCATCCTACCAAAGAAACAAGGCGCACCCATCAGCAAATGCTACAACATCAGTCACAGAGGATTGCTGCATTTTTTTTAAAAAAAAGTGCCAGCAAAGAAGCACGTTTTGAAATATCTCTTTCTGCAACGTCTCTTTTGTCGGTGTTTCAATAAAAAGAAGAGAAAATCTGGAAATTACTTGCCCGAAGACAACCACACACACGGTTCTCACTGCAATTATTTAACACTTCCCTGCAAAAAAAAAAGGGTTATGGTGCCTGCTTCACAAAACTGAAGGGATTTTACAACCCCCAATAACTGTTTCATAAATGTAAAAGAAGGTATCGGATAATGGATGACAGCTATAATTGAAGGCATGAAACATTTCAGCAAAAGTGGAGCTTCAAGCTTCAAAAGTGGATGGCCAAGTCAGTAATGTAATGGGGGTTGCCAGTCATCTGGACGGAAAGTGAATTGTGACATGGAATGTGCAGACTTGTGAACTGCTGTTTGGTTCCTAGTAACCTTTCTTGATGCATCTGCAACACCTGGAACTTCCTGGCCAGGAGCCACCTGTCTACAGGTGGCAGGTGAGGAGCTCTGCTCCAAAAACGTTCTCCAAAGAACAGGGCAGAACTTCTACTTGAATCCACACAAACTGAATTCAATCAATATGATGAACGACCATGTGCATAATCATTTCCTCCTTTTGACCCTGAACAGAGTGGATCAACTTCAGCAAATGTTCACTCCATAAAAAGTGGAAGTTGCTCATGCTGGAGAAAGTGCCTACAAGCCTGGCAGAGAGCATCCTTCCCACCTCACGCCCTCCATTGGGCGAGGTTTTCAATTTCCTGAGTTCCTGAAAGGAATGTGGACATTTGGAAGTTTGGGCATGTTGGACCTTCTTCCCTGTCACAAAGCCTGGATTCCTTTTAACTTGTTTACCAAGCCACCAAACAGACTATCTTACGTTTTGCACGTTAATGCATGGACTCAGGAAAATAAGCCTTCATCAGAACTGCAGTTTGGTATTTAATTTACACTCTGAAACATGAGGAAGTTGTCCACCTGGTCCTGTTTGCAATCAGTAGCTATGGATGGAAAAACACTTTGCCCAGTAACATCAACAACACTGACTGAAATAACTCAGTACAGTTACAATTAAAATCCTTTGGCCTGGATTTTTATTAACTTTCCAGGCTCGTTTAGAAGGCGTAGGTTTTGAGATGAACTCCCACCCAAGGACTTCCTGGGTCTGGCCCTGTTGATGCTCTTTGAGATCAACCAAAGTTGGGTTGAATGCTATAAAATACTATGAAAACAATGTGCAATAAAATGGTTAGATTGTGTGGGTACCAGCTGCCTATGGATCTTTTTTTTTTGAAGGACAGCTGTTGTGATACTACTTACAAGGCAAATCTCTCACTTTCAATCATCTTCATTTACTCTATATAACATGATCATACAATATATTTAATATTTTGGCAAAGATCATATATATGAACATTTACCTCAGTGGCGAGGCTCTGACTAGCTCCATTATCAAGAAGAAACTTAACCACTTCCAAGTGATTTTCTTGGGCTGCCATGTACAGTGGCGTGAAGCCATTCTAGAGGGGGGGAAAACAGGAAAAATACATTGAAATTTTTCAGAATCCCACAAATCTTGAAGGCATAGGATTGTAGAAGGCTGAAGCAGGTGACCAATGCTAAGTTCGCACTGAGGACTGAGCCAATTTTGGAAACGTGTTTTCCAATGCTTCTCTATCTGACAAATATCCTTTTTAATTGACAGAGTGCAAAAAGAGATGAACAACAATCAGACTGCTTTGCATTTACCTCGAAAAGCAAGAGAGAACTTGATGTGTTCTGTTTTCCCACACAACAATGTCCATGATTTAAAAATTAAGATTCTGAGCAGACTCAATCATAAAAACCATGGATTAAGCACGGGATGGATGTGTGTAGATAGTTTAGACTCTTGCAAATGGCCAACTCTGATTCCAGAGGTAGGCACAGCAAACAATATACCCATGGATGAAACATTCATGAGGAAATCATGGACTAAGTTCTTCCCTTACATACTTGTGGGAGTATGTATACATGGGAGTCGGTACTACAAGGTCACAACACAACTTTTGTCACTCCGTCCCCCTAGCCTGGATGCTTGTGTCTGGCACAACAATTGTATCTGCAGCCACTAAGAAGGACAGACATTCAACACCAGCTTTAGGGAAGAGTGTATCCTCATATCCTTTCAGCAAAAAAAATGAGAATCTATAAAGGTAAAGGTAAAGGTAAAGGTTCCCCCGCACATGCGTGCTAGTCATTTTCAACTCTAGGGGCCAGTGCTCATCTCCGTTTCAAAGCCGAAGAGCCAGCGCTTGTCCGAGGACGTCTCCGTGGTCACGTGGCCAGCATGACTAGAAACCAAAGGTGCACGGAATGCTATTACCTTCCCACCGTAGTGGTCCCTATTCTTCTACTTGCATTTTTACGTGCTTTTGAACTGCTAGGTTGGCAGAAGCTGGGACGAGTAACAGGAGCTCACTCTGTTACGTGGCACTCGGGATTCAACCTGCCAAACTGCTGACCTTCTGATCGACAAGCTCAGCGTCCTAACCCACTGAGCCACCACGTCCCTTGAGAATCTATGCTTCCCACTAAAATGTGGTACATTGAAAAAGTGTAGGATGATTTTTGAAACGTCCCTTGGATGAATACTGAAGCCATAAGCCACCACCAGATCCTTGGTAGGTCTTAACTGAAAATTGTCTTGGGAGAAATGTTGGAACGGAGAAGTAAGCAGTGGGACTTGGACATGCTCCAGCCGAGAAGGGAGGCATGCGAGGACACCCCTTTTTCTGGGCTGCAGATATTTGGTTATCTTTTCCTTGAGAGGCCTCTGTTTGCTCATGGGTAACATAAGGGCAGGACAAGAGCTGTCAATCTCCAAAAACTTCCTTGGTCTCCAGTTAATGAAATGGATGGGAAGTGCTGGGCTCCTCCTCCTTAACTGGATGGCAGCTGATGAAGCCGAACTCAACTGCAAATGGAGGAATCAGTTTGAGCAATCAGAATGAGACAGAAATGTGTCCTTTTGCCAACCTAAGCCGGGTCATGAAAAAAAAGGCAATGAGAAATTATCCCACCTTCCAAAGCCAATGAAAAAAAAGGTCTTTGTTAAATGGCTTTTTTGCCCATAATGCTTGACAGAGTGTCTATGAGATCAGCAGATATTTAGGCAAAGTTTCTCTGTTGTTCTAACAGCATTTGTCACAGCCATGTGAACCTATCCTGATCTTATGGGTACTTTATCCGTAGTTTCATTACCATTTGGTCTTTTGATGTTTGACAAAATGTTGATGATGATTTGTTTTGTGAGGTACCTTCTGCATGGGGCCAAAGGAACCATATAGATTAACAGACAGGGCATGAAACAATAAACTTTAATGAAAGTTTAAAAGGATGATGCTTCTGGGCATACTTCAAACTCAGTTCCAGAATGTGCAAGGATGCATACATTGCTCCTATTCGTCACCCTTTAAAGCAGCTGCATCTTTTTTCTGGCATTGCATGGCTGTCCTCTGTAGCTGGCAGGTTATCACAGGAAAAGAGGCAACTGCTAGAAAGGTGGCATATCTGAACTCCTGAATATGCCAAAGCACCTTTTTGGAATTAAATCCAAAGCATTGGGCAGCCCCACTATGTCCTCCTGACATCCTCCTTCTCACATTCAGACTCATGCTGTATGCTGATTTCCCCTGGGGTCTGAGCTGAGGAGATTTTTATCCTTCTAATAGGGAGGAAGGAAGCAGTAACTGAAAAGGTTGGTTTATATTCACAATTTGACGCAATATGTTTTGCCCGGCAGCTTCCAATGTTAAGTCCAGGAAAGCTACAAGAGGGTGTTCTGTCCCAGCCTACGTACGTCCTTGTTACATCACAAGGCAACCCCTCTTTTAACAGTAGACTGGAAAAATAAACACTTTTTTATTTCAGTTACAGACCTTGTCCACAAACAAAATGGAGCATGAGCCAAAACAGGAAATAACTCACTGGTAAAATAACAGATCATCATCTCTTGACACAGAAGTTTTTTGCAAACGGTTGCCTCCAGCAACCAGCCCTGCTCACATGTTCCCTTTTTGTTATGCACTCCCCCAAGGTGTGGCTTCTCACTGCTTTCTCCTTCTCCCCTGGAGCTGCCCCATTGCCTCCCTCTGATTTACTCATGTGACCTGTCTACATTCACATGGGTCTCTGAGGTCTTCCAGCTGTGCTTTCTCTGAGTCTGACTCATCCTCCCAGCACAGCTGGCTTTCAGCTTGATCACAAGTGTTGGGGCCAGGTTCTTCCTCACTTTGTAAGTCTTGTAACTCATCAGAGCCTTCCTCTGAATCTGATGGCTCCCCAGGCCCCTTCTCCTCCTCCTCTGATTCCCCGGACTCAGCTGCCGGGATCACAGGCTGGCACAGAATCACAACAGAGGGAAGCAAAGAGGTTAAAGGACTTTGGTAAGAAGCAAGAAGGGGTAAAGTCCCCCGTCAGCAGGGCAGGGTTCCACTGAATATGGCTTTACCTGCGACTGTGCATTGACGTTGGCCCCATTCGTAACCAGCACCTTCACCACCTCGGTCTGCCCAGCCAAGGATGCAATGTGCAAAGCTGTATTTCCTTTCTGTAAGGAGAGATGTGAAAGGCATGTGAAAAATGTGCCAGGCTCTCCAACCACAGGGGCAGCAGGAAGACACCAATGAGCCTGTTTACAGCTCAGCGGTCCCCAGATGACCCACATAGGGATTCTGCGCATAACTGGAAAGCTTCATGATAAGACCCACCGGAGATTTAGGCACTGGGAAACAAACTCCTCTGCTCCAACAGTTCACTCAGCTTTGGGAGAAGACACACCGTGAGAGAGAATTCACTAGATAATTTGAGCAACTTGTGTTCCTATGCAGTTAATTCTCAGGATACAAACTCTTAGCTGTAGGAATCACCACAAATGGTGATTCGAAAAGGGCCCAGCATAAGCACCCCAAGGGCATCCTTAGTGGTCAAATGGCAGCATCTTCAGCATGGCAAGACATTACAATGAAATGACACAGGCACTTGCACAACAGAAGTCACTTCTGTTGCACAAGGATGTCAGGGCTTGGGGGAAAAGAAGTGAGAAGTCATTAGAATGCCAGAGTTTATTGGAACTGGTGTATTTTTTTTATCCACAGTCAAGGTTTATAATCTTTTGTCTCTGGCTGTTGACAAGCCATAGATAATTCAATCTAAAAAGGAAAACTTCTGCACTCCTTTGTCTTGACAGTTTTGCGAACCTGAGATTTCTGCCATTTATTCATATTATGCTGGATCATAAGCTAGCATTACAGCTAGCTTCTCATCCTTTTATTTTATTTTTTTCATTTGCAGACATATTTAATTTCCCATTTTTCATTCCGACATTGCCACTACGCACTGCACCCATCCCATTTCTCTTCTAGCAGGGCTATCAGCTCTGCCTCTCCGGCTGCCCTCCACCTGCCCTGGAGCTGCTGGGCCCAGGCGCAAGTCTGCAGGTGTGCCGCTGCTGCAGAAGAGCCGTGCCAGCCCTTCCTTGAAGACCTTGAAGGAGAATGAAAATGGCGACTCTGCACAAACACAGCCGAGTGCTGTAGAGTCGGTTTCTAAGGAACAATCGAGCAGCAGGGAAGCTCTTACTGTTTAGGAGTGTGCAAAATGTTTCAAACTGCCCTACTAGAGGATTGGTGGGTCCTGACTCTGACATTTGATGGAACCCATGGCCAAATTCTCTTCCCTTCCTCTTGATAATAAGTGCTTAGCAATCCAGATGTAAACATTGGATTGCTGCTCTTGAACACTTTTGCACTGGCCACTGACACAGCTGTCATTGCCAAGCCTTTTCAGGCCTAGTGGTGGTCCAATTCAAGGTCTTTGGAATGCAAAACTATTTGACCAGGATGTTGCCTTTGGGCTCAGAGTAATGTAGGCTGCGGCTTTTCAGCAAAGCACGTTAAGAGAACTGTGGTATTTTATCAATCTAGTTCTTCATAATCATGGATGTTATAGGAAGTGGACTTAAGCTGAAATGAGACAGAGTCATCTCCTGACCAGCCTTTGCCTAGTTCTGGTCTCTGAAACAACAACTCTACCTTCCCCAAAGGATTTTCCCTTTCCTCTGCTCCTCCCCCCACCCATTTACTCTTGGCTAAAGGCTTAAGGCCTTTTTCTTCATTTAGTTGCCCTCTGCAGGCATGGAACCTCAGTAGGAAAGCAATGCAAGATTCAGATACCAGCTCCAGACCTTGGTTGCTGCGTCCACATTGGCGCCTCTATGGATCAGCTCTGACACAACTTCTACATGGCCTTCTTTGGAGGCGAGATGGAGAGCGTTCAGCCCATTCTGATAAAAAGAAAAGGGAAGGGGAGAGATTGACGCAAGGCGCTCAGAACAACAGGCGATAACTCAAGAGGCCTAAAGGTCACATTCCAGCATGATGAGAGCTTGAGAGAGAGAAGAGAGAAGAGGAGAAAGTGAAAAGGAGGGAGGGAGGGAGGGAGGGAGGGAGGGAGGGAGGGAGGGAAAGAAGGAAGGTAGGAAGGAAGGAAGGAAGGAAGGAAGGAAGGAAGGAAGGAAGGAAGGAAGGAAGGAAGGATGGATGGATGGATCTCTTTCTAATTCATTACTTACTCCCTTTGCAATTCAATGTATCATCAGCCTAATAGAAAACAAAGTGCGGTTATCCTTATGTTTTACTTGAATGGCATATTGAACATGGATGATATTCAGCAACCTCTACATCAAATGTATCGAAGAGAGAACATCCCTATGTTGGCAGAGAATTCTGGAAGTTATAAATTTTGGAGCATCACTGATTGGCACCATGCCCAGGGAGGCCACAGGGCAACCTCCATCCACCCCTGAAGAAACACAAACTTATGGAAAATTTCATTTCCAAATGAGAGCTTCACCTTTCAGATGCTACTGAAATGGGTCTCCTATGCACAGTTCCTCAGATGGAAGCCCTGTTTGTTTCCTAAAACTGCACTCTAGTGGCTTCAGCCTTCCTAGTTTAAGGGAATGCCCCATGTCTAGAGTATCAAAGGACAAAGTACTTTCTGTATAGAAGTCTCAGCACCCAATTCATCTGTAATCAGTACAAATAGGCCTCTTGTATCAAAACCAAGCAATTTCTCCTGTCAAGCAAAGATGGAATCCTGTGTTTGGTATTAGTGTATCTCCATAAAATCCAGCGGAGTTAATTTCAAGTCGTAATGTGCGTTACGCACATCAATAGGCACACATTAGGTTGACTTTAAAGCAAGATGGAGACAATACAGTGTAGCAGCCGAATGAGGGCAAGTTGGAGAGAGGTTTTAGGGTTCAACAGAAGCTTCAAATACAATCTAGGGAAGTAAATCCTACTAGGTCCTTAAAATACTACTTAGTGGTACTACATCTACATGGAAGGGAGGAAGCAGTGGGGTACCACAAGGCCCCATCTTAGGCCCAGTACTCTTCAATATCTTCATAAATAACTTAGATGAGGGGGGGAAAGGGGAACTCATCAAATTTGAAGATGACACTAAACTGGCAGGTAAAGCCAACACCACAGAAGACAAACTCAGGATCCAAAAAGATCTTGACAAACTTGAACAATGGGCCCTACCCAACAACATGAGTTTCAATGTGGAGAAAAGCAAAGTTTTACATTTAGGCAGGAAAAATCAAAGATATAAGTACAGATTAGGTGAGACCTGGCTTAAAAACAGTAACTGTGAGAGGGACCTTGTAGTCCTAGTAGACGATCACTTAAACATGAGCCAGCAGTGTGAGGCAGTAGCCAAAAAAGCTAATACAATCCTTGGTTGTATAAACACAGGCATAGTATCAAAATCATGTGAAGTATTAGCACCGCTTTATAAATCTTTAGTAAGACCACATCTGGAATACTGCATCCAGTTTTGGTCACCACATTACAAAAAAGATGTTGAGACTTTGGAAAAAAGTGCTAAGAAGAGCAACTAAGATGATTAAAAGCTGAATACAAAAACATATGAATAACAGCTGCAGGACTTGAGTATGGCCAGTCTAGAGAAAAGAAGGACTGGGGGGCCATGATAGCAGTATTCCATATTTGAGGGGCTGCCACAAAGAAAAGGGGAGTCACGTTATTCACCAGAACAAGAAACAATGGTTGGAAACTGATCAAAGAGAGAAGCAACCTGGAATTAAGGAGAAACTTCCTAACAGTGAAGACAATTAACCAATGGAACAGAAGTTGCCTCCAGAAATCATGGGCGCTCCATCACTGGAGGTTTTTAAGAAAAGACCTGTCTGAAATGGTATAGGGTGTCCTGGTTGAGCAGGTGTTTGGACTAGAAGACCTCCAAGGTCTCTTCCAGCTGATAGATTGAGGTTCAGTGGGGAATAGAATAGAATAGAATAGAATAGAATAGAGTAGAGTAGAGTAGAGTAGAGTAGAGTAGAGTAGAGTAGAGTAGAATAGAATAGAATAGAATAGAATAGAATAGAATAGAATAGAATAGAATAGAATAGAATAGAATAGAATAGAATAGAATTGGAAGGGATCTTGGAGGTCTTCTAGTCCAGCCCCCTGCTCAAGCAGGAGAACCTATACCGTCTCAGACGGGTGACTGTCCAGTCTTTTCTTGAAAATCTCCAGTGATGGAGCACCCATGATCTTTGGGGGCAACTTCTGTTCCACTGGTTGATTGTCCTCACTGTCAGGAAGTTTCTCCTTAATTCCAGGTTGCTACTCAATTTCCAACCATTGTTTCTCATCCTTCCCTCTGGTGCTTTGCTGAACAACCTGGCCCCCTCTGCCTTGTGGCAGCCCCTCAGATACAGGAAGACTGCTATCATGTCTCCCCTATTTCTTCTTCTTTTTTTTTAGTTTAGATGGGGCTTAGTTTAGATGCATGCGACTGTAGCCTTAATATATCTGAATATCACTGTTCTTTCTTACCACATATTTTTCCCAACTGTTTTAGGAGAAACCTATTTTAGTTTTTGTTCAGTAACCACAGAATTATTAATATTAGCAGTAGTAGTAGCAACACTAATAATGATGCCCAGTGGACATGAAATATGCTGTTTTCACTGCTTAAGCAAACCTCAAGCCCTCTAAATGAGCTGGATTTCAATTCCCATAATCCCTAGCCAGCCTTGGAAGAAGAACACCTAGCTTATCCTGGAGCGGTTGTTCTGAACTCTTGGACAGGCGCTCTCAAGACATAGACACAAACATAGGCTAGTAAAACAAAATATGTGTTGATGAAATATTTCTACAACCTGATTACAAATGTTGATGTCCACTCCATTCTTTAAGTAATCAAGAGCTTTTTCCAAGTTGCCTGCTCGGGCTGCTCGTAGGTAGCTTGCGTTGGTGTCAGACTGTAAGAGAAAGAGAAAGAAGAGAAAATAAAGAATTTGAAAACCAAACATGAGCTGAAATCTGAATTTTGTGATTTGTATAACCGGCCATCACACCCAGATCCTTCATCTGCATATCTGAGAATATTTTTAATTTTAATTTTAACTGGGTTTTAATTTTCTCAGGGTTCTATTTAATCTCTTTTAATTTGTTTTAACGTTTGTATTGACTGTTTTTTAAATGCCCTGTAAACCGCCCTGAGTCCTTCGGGAAAGGGCGGTATATAAATCTAAATAAAATAAATAAATAAATAAATAAATAAATAAATTTGGAAGCAAAGTTGAACCTTAGCGTAATGCTAATAACTCGTTATTTAGATTGTCAAAGCTTTGTCAAATATTTTATTACTCCCCATTGTGTATAAGCTGCGTTATGATACTCGCAATACAAAATATTAACATCCATGTAGATATCAGCTAGATACCCCTTCAATGAAACAGGAAAGGAATTCTGTAGCTTGTCTGCAAAAAGATTTTAGGTAGCACCTTGCCTGGCACTGGAGGCTGAACAGGTATGATAGTAGCCATTATTCTCTGACAGAAGAAAATAAGAAGGAAGCTCCTGGTCACACAACAATTACCATTTGGCAAGTCCGGGAACTAAATTCTCTCGACCAAAACCTCCAGTCTTTCTCCTAAATTTCACCACTCGTTTTAAGGCTTCCATGTCTCAAGGAAGCCAACCTCTGCTGAGGTTTTTTTTTTTAAAAAAAAATATATTGTAGTAGAAGATGGTTTGTTGGCTTGGTTCATTCATTTTTAGGCAAGTACAGGCAGTCCTCGGTTTACGACCACAATTGAGCTCAAAATTTCTGTTGCTAAGTGAGACATTAGTTAAGTGACTTTTGCCCCATTTTACGTCCTTTCTTGCCACAGTTGTTAAGTGAATCTCTGCGGTTGTTAAATTAGTAACATGGTTGTTAAGTGAATCTGGATTCCCCGTTGACTTTGCTTGTCAGAAGGTGGCAAAAAGCGATCACACAACCGCAGGACACTGCGACTGTCATAAATATTGCCAACCACCTGAATTTTGATCTTGGGGATGCTGTAATGGTTGTAAGTGTGACTTTTTTTTGTTGTAAGTCACTTTTCCCAGTGATGTTGTAACTTTGAACCATCACTAGATGAACTAAATGGTAAGTTCATTTAGGAACAATTTCGACCACGGCTTGCTCCATGCAAGCTACAGTAAGTACATCGGGAGAGAAATGTTTGAAAACCATTGATTGATGGAACTTTATCCAAACCAAAAGGACTTTGCCATGGAGGATCTCATGATCAGCCAACCAAGAATCTCTGGAGCCCAAAGGAATATTTTTGACTCTCACCATAAAAGATAAAAAAATTACATTTTTCTTATAATTAATGAAACAAAATACTATTCAGTGTATGATAGCAGTAATTTTTGTGTTAATTTCAACATTCAACATCTCTTCCATTGTCCTGTATTTACAAAAAGAGTGCTCTCTGGTCCATTTTAACACTGTTGTGCATGGAAATCTCTAGCATAATCTCATTGTTCTCAACGAGGACACATTCTGGCTCCGGTCCTAGCGTGGAGCTGATTCTGATTTCCCTGCAGAACAGGAGCAATAACTTTATTTTGGAGGAATGAACTTGCTCCTGGACCACCAACGCTTGATGTGAAGAAATCTTTGCACTCATATGATCCTTTCTTCTTACATAAGAGGAGGAAATTCCTACCACAGAATAAAATGGGTGCTTCTACACACAATGAAAAAGGAAAAAGTCAGTCACCTGCAGAATTTCTCCATGGTTGAACATTCTCACATTCAAAAAGTACAATAAAGTTATTTGAAGAAAGACAACAGACACACGCATACGTTAAATTTAGAAACTGCGGTTTGTTTGTTTGTTTAATTTAGAACGTGGCCCTGAGTGATTTACATTAAAAATAAGATACAATAAAGAGGAACCAACTGAAAGAAAACCCTTTGCATCTTAACCCAGCCCCTTGAACTGAAAACAGAGCCAACAATATCCAAGTTTTTAGAGACATCTGGAATGTCATCCAGGTGGGAATGGCACAGATCTCTGGGGGAATCTTGTTCATGGGATAAGTGCTGTGACAGAGACGTCCTGAGTCTAAAACAATAATATTGTTTGATTGAACAACCCAGAGCACACAATCCTGCCAGACAAATTGGAAGCAATGCAGTGGGGTCACTTGGGGGTAACAAGGCATGCCAACATTATCCATACCACCTCATTCTGGACCAGATATCACTTCCAAGGACAGTTTAAAGTGCATTAGAGCAGTCCAACTATAAGTTGACTCAACAAAGCTGTTTCTAGCCACAGTGACATTGAAATAACAAAACCTATTGTTGTGATGGAAGCACTACCCCACTGTGCTTGTGTCACAACATCTCAGCATCAACATCAACAGACAAATAAGTGGTAGAGTTGGTAGCTTCACAATGTGCATCTTCTTACTCTTAGGGACAAAGTCTCCTCAACCAAACATTGACTCTGCTAGTTTTGGGGCAAGTCGTAAGCTTTTTAAGTATGTCAGTGCAGACTTAGGTAGGACATTAAGTCAATACAAACAACTCATTTATCAAGAAGTTACATGGATGTAATAGTGCCAGCCTGGAGGAACATTGTCCATAGGGTCGCGATGGGTCGGACACGACTTCACAGCTAACAACAACAATAGTGCCAAGCGGCCATCCTATGGGCAAGCTTTTCATATCATACCAGGTTCTGTGCTTTTTCCATGCCACATAAGGCTGCATTGTCTTAATTTGTTCCACCTTCAAGAAGCAGAGTTCTTGAAGGTGAGTTATAGTTATCACAATGGCTTAAGCCTCATCTAAGGCTTGAAAGAGTGGTGATAAAGGCACCAAACTGGGAGACTGTGAGTTCTAGTCCCACCTTAGGGACATAAGCAGCTGGGTGACTTTGGGTCAATTCCTCTCTCTTCGCCCCACAAAAAAGGAGGCCCGAACAAAACACTTCCAAAAATGCTACAAAGAAACTTTTAGAGAGTTGCCAGACAATTGCCAAGATTCTAAATTGATTTGAAGGCAGACCCTCACATACACACACAACAACAACAATAACAAATACTTGAAACCAATAAAAGAATCCTTATAATGCCAGAAAACTCAATCACAGATATTTTGTATGGTTGCTTAATTGGGGGAGGGCGGCTGAAGAGCTCCCAGGGCCACAAAAAGTGTGTGGGGGGGGAGTGGGTGGGTGGGTGGGTTTTGTGGCTTTAATATGGTCAAAGGTCATGCACTCCCCATTTTTACAGGCTAAGGAGGAGTTTCAATAGTATGCAAGGGGATAAGTGGTATGGATGTTACTCAAGATTCCTTCTGAATTTTCCACTTTAATTTAAAAAGGCAACCTCTTTATTCATGCACAGTAAAACTCGATTTGGGATACTTAGCAATGCTTTATGTCTGTCATCACCTGAACAGTAGCTTAATTTTAGCATTCCTGAATGGTACACGGTAAGCCAGCCATGTGCTTTCTCCGTATTTTGAAGAAGAGGACCAACTGCATTCCAGTTAGCCCACAGGAGGAAAAAGCACAGTTAATGAGTATGGGAGTATGATTAGGTTTTACAGGAAAAGATGTATTTGTAACAGCAAGCTCTACCCATTCTGGAAATACCTTCTCTTTCTTTCACTCCTAAATGCTTTGTCATTTTTTTAGATGGTGGGAAAAAAATTCGATAGACAGATAAATTTTGGGTTTGGGTGAATCATCACACAACGTTCTTTATCTTTTAAAACACTGCTTCCTAAACACTTCTGATCTCAATTATTAATCCCAGTGAATCTCCCAGCAATATAATTATTGATTGTAGTCTATAATTGATCTGACAAGCACCCCAATCCGCAGAGTATCCTGCTCATCGTAAATCTCTGGTAGCTACAACAATGTGTGCTGCACCCTATTAAGGATCCTTCCGAAGGGCTACCAAGCAGAACTCCTTAATCTATAGATTAGGTACGGCTTCCCTTCAGCACCTTTTAGCGGACTTGAAGCCTACATAACATAAATCTACAATGCTTATTCACCCCAACTCACTGCTAGAAGCAAAGAAGTACCGTACCCCTGTGGATTCACTCCTCGCCATGGTTCAGCTTATGTTGTCCGTGGTGTCCTCTGTGCACGCCATGTCTCCGTGCACTGGGGGAGAGAACGCAGCGTTTGCTGAGTTGCTAGTAAAATGCCAGAGCAGCAGTATTGCCCATGAAGAGGGAGCAGGTCAATGCACTCTCAGAGCCTTTGCATAGGGCAGGATCATGTCAGCCTCAACCCAGCCCTTCTGTACACATTCCACTGAGGGCAGGCAGACAGGCCGGGCAGCCTGACACCCCAGCTTCAGCATGCAGAAGGCCAGAAATCTGATCCACCAGGAAATCTTTTACAAGCAAGCTGGCCTCAAATTGGGATGTTTTTGGGTGGAAAGGCAGAAGGCCTTCAGAAATCTTGCTTCACTTTTCTTTTGCATGCTCGGCCTTTTTATACACCTAAGGACCCAGCAAACGCTGATAAATAAGAAATAGACTCTTAAGCCAGTAAGTTAAGAGCCAACAGAAGCAGTACTAACTAGAAGAAAGAAAGAAAGAAAGAAAGAAAGAAAGGAAGGAAGGAAGGAAGGAAGGAAGGAAGGAAGGAAGGAAGGAAGGAAGGAAGGAAGGAAAGGAAAGAAAGAAAGAAAGAAAGAAAGAAAGAAAGAAAGAAAGAAAGAAAGAAAGAAAGAAAGAAAGAAAGAAAGAAAGAAAGAAAGAAAGAAAGAAAGATATTCTGGTAGTATTTCACCTTAAAAACAATAGCCTCTTTCCCTTTCATCAGTATTCTGTTTTTAGGCAGGGGGGAAAAAATAGCAAGATGCTTCAGTCTGCTTATGAGCAAAAGTCCAAGCCCTTTCTTCTTGTCTAAGTCCACTCCCTCTACACATGAACATGCCTCCAAACCTCTCCTGGCCCACAGCTTCTGGGTTAGGGGTCTTAGCAAGATGACCACTAGGTGGCAACAAAGAAGACACAGAAACTTTGGAGTCCCACCAGTAGGTGGCATAAAAAGCTCTGCAGAGCAATACTGTAAATGCCATAAATCAGAGGTCCCCAACCTTTTGGGCACCAAGTACCTGGTTACATGGAGAGAAGTTTTTTCCGCGGACTGGAGGGGGCGTGTGCTGCCTGCATCCCATGGATGGGGCTTTGTGCTTGTTTGTGAAGACCAGTTGCTGGCATGCTGCAGCCTGATACTGCTCCATGGACGGGGGGGGGGGTTGTTGAGGACCCCTGCCATAAATGACTAACAGGCTGCCCCTAGTGGTCTCTCCTTTAGCTTGCAAGAAAAGATTAGAAACGCCTTGTAAGATACTCTTCTATCTTTAAAATGTCTCGGTTCAGACAATCACTGGGAGTCAAGCTAAACTGAACATCGCCACAACCTCTTTTGTATACAAGTTCCTTAAGCATTTCTTTTCTTTTCTTGAATATACTAACACTTTTCCTGCAGAGCAACCCCCACAATTTCATCAGGGGAACTCCCTATCACTAATAAGACCTCTGCGTGGAACATCTGGGAAAGAGCTATAGATCCATCACCACGTGCCATCCTTAAGCACAGATCCACTGAGCACGTGCATGTACACATGTATGTTAAGATGCATGAATATCATAACACTAATCATAAAACCAGCATTTATTCTACCCAGTTATTCATACTGGATATTTTGCTGCAATTGCCATGAAGTTGCATAAGAAAATACAGTTGTATTCATTCTGAAATATTTTTATTACCCAAGGACATCGTTGTTCTCTGAAAGTCCTTATCCTCATATCAGTAATACCAGTGGATAACAAACTTCACTCACGGTGATTGAGCCTTGAAAGTCAGGCTGCTGCAAAGGGGAAATACTTAATGTTCCCCTGCAATCCCAGCCTTCTCACTCATTGCCAAAGTAGGTTATTGTACAGTTTAGAGATTCATGCTCTACGGATCATTTGAAGAATTGGACAAAGAATCCCACTTTCACCCAGGTTTAATCTAGAAGGTCATCCAGGATTCTCACTCTTGGCAGATTTTATAACTTTCCCTTCGGCAGCTCTAGCGTCTTCTTAACAATGTGCATTCCGGCTAAATCAGGCACAATTCTTTTATAGATTTTCTTCCGAGCTCTCTCAAGAAAGACCACACAAGGAAAATAGGATGTGCATCAGAGGTATTTTAGGCCTTTTCTTTGACACAAACATATCCTTTTACATTTCTTCCAAGCATCTTCTAGGCAGTAAACAGAATGCCCCATTCCAATGTTTCGGAGGGTGGGGAAACAGAGGACAGACAGAGAACTAAACTTTGACTGACTTGCTTTAGAG